>NC_056751.1:504271620-504424120 GCF_019279795.1 Protopterus annectens | reverse complement strand
GAGTACTCTGCAGGGAATTTTTAAAGTCTGCCAATTCATTATACTCACAAACTATATGTTCCCAGTTGCCTCTTTCTTCATCATCACACCTCCAGCATTTGCCATCTACCTGAGGAAAAAAATTCTCTGGAGTCTGGTTGGTGTATAAGAACATCTATGCAAACATTTCCAGGCAAAAATTCTAAATCTTCTAGACTTTGTTGAATATTTGGAAGCCATACATATGTCCTCCCATTGTTTCTTTGTGAACTGCCCTACTAATTATCCATTTTTTAGGAGCAGCTTCTGTTCTAGATTTAACTAAAGACTTAACCAGTGTAAGTCTTTTATCTAGGATCTCCCTGACCCTTTCTCTTTTCCTGGGATTCATTAATGCCTACACTAAGTGTACACTAAGTATATACCATTCTGAGTGAACAGACAACCCAAGCATAACTCACACTTTCTTCCTCCTAATTTTAGTTTTCCTAATAATTTTCTTGCAGTTCTAAATACTGAGGAGGATTCATAAACGTTACCACAAAGTGTAGACTACATGTACACTTAGTGTAATCTTTCTGAGTGACTTAAAAGGGGACCCAGGTGGACAGTAGTCTCTCCTTTGATAATCACATCTCCACAGTAGTCAGGAAATCCTTCTATGTGGCACACCTAATCACAAAAGGGTTCTCATCCAGGAAAAAAAAGGTCATTGTTCCCCTCTACTCGGCACTCATTATACCCATTATAAAGTACAATGCCCCTTTTGGAATTTACCTCAGAAGACATCTGCAGTAGCTGGAAAGGCCACAGAAGTACCTCACAAAGAGGATTACTGGCCTCAAATAGATGCCCTACACTGTCCATCTCAAAAAACTTCTGCTTTACTCTGTAGCATATCGCCTACTCTGAGGAGATCTCTGCCTAACATACAAAGCTATGTTAAACCCAGAGCTGTTGGACATGCTACACCTAAAGAAATCCCAAGCCCTCTGAGCTACATACTCTAGGGACCTAAACCTTGTCACCACAATAAACAGGACATGCTGGAGAGATAGATTCCTGTCCCAGGGACTTCCTATACTCTGGAACAAGCTACCCATCTATGTCAAGCAAAGTTCCTCATTAGCACTCTTCAAGAAAAATCTTGATGAGTGGATGGGAAATAGGAAATACACTCTTGGGATCACTTCTGTGGCTCTGCTTGACAGAGGCACAGGAAATTAACTTTCTTGGGTGGCGTAAGCTAGGGAACCTTGTTGGCTAGGCTTACTTAGGCCCTTGGGCTGATAGCCTAGTACCTACCTATGAACCTAAAAGTTCAGAAAATGTGGTAGGGATGTTCTTGAACAGAGATTGTATACATTTAGTATACACTCAGTGTAGGTGTTATTGAATCTGGCCCTTTGTCTATATTTTGATATTAATCCCTGATAGGGAATGCAATCACTAGCCTGCAGTCCAAATGTCTTCTCAGCCTCTTCCCATTCTATTACCTTTCCTTCTTTAATTATTTGTTCCCAATACCTTGGTTCCATTGCCAGCTTTCTTCAGTAAATTCTGTCCCACTTGTCTACTCCCTGTACCCTTATTGTCAGAATCTCATTTCTCCATTCCCATATTGGCTTAGTTTTTAGTATATTTTCTGCTACTTTATGAACATAATATTCTCTAGGAATGCTGTTATTCTCCATAAGGATCTGCATCCAAAATCCCATTTTTCCTTATTTCTTGAATTATCTCTCTTGCTTCATCATCATCATCATCATCCCTTTCCACCTTGAATTGTAGCTTTCTGCTTGTGCTATGTATAAGACCCTTAACTGTGTAGCTCTAACATATCCTTTATAATCAAGTAGTCTTAAACCTCCTTGTTCTGTTGAGAGGATCAACATTTCCCACTTGACTCTTACCCTCTTTCTTTCACAAATACAATCTTTCAACACATGATAAAAGTATGCATGACCTTTGTTTAAAACTAAAGGGACAAAAATGTTTTACTGCTTGTAGCTTGCTATCCATACCCACAAGCAAGAGCTTCAGTTTATTCAGATTTTATATTATCTTTTGTTTAGTCTCTTTACACATATCCTTAGCTGCAATAACTGTATCCTTATTAATTCATACCCCTAAATGCTTCTTTTATCATGTTCCCATAAACATGGATATTGCTGGATCAGTTCATGTGTGGGTACATAGTTTATAGCTGTAGCCTTTGTTTTATCTTCACTAATTTTATATCCCGAAAAAAAAACTGGAACTGTCTCAAAATATTCCACAACACTGAGATGTCCTTTTCTAATTAACCTTGTTATTGTATCAGGAAATACAAACACTTCTATTGTCCTGCTCATAAAATCCCAGCTTACTCTGTCGAATAGCAAGACCTACCATACATTCTACTTCCCTCTGAATCATCATTGTTCTGTTAATATTGTCAAATGTTTGTCTCCCGTCCTCAAAAACACATTGGTCCATATCTATCAATTTTGGCATCATCTTTGCAATTTGTTTAGCCATTAAAGATGTAAACACTTTATAATCATGATTCAGAACTGAAAGGGCCCTATATGAAGCTGGATCAGATGGTTTTTCACTTCTTGTTGGTATTACTGCCACCACAGCTTTTTACCAGAATGTTGGTGGCTCTCCTCCTTTTAAAATACCTTCCAGGTCTTTATCTTTTTCTTCCCTCCTAACTTCCAATCTTCCATCTGAATACCATCTGTTCCTGGAGACTTTCCTATAGATTGGTTATTGATCAGCATTGTTAACTCATCTCTTCCTATCTTAACTGTTAGTTGTTGAGCCTCATCTACATCTAATCTTGGCATATTTAAGTCTGACATAAATATTTCCATTTGTGCTTTTTTTTTATTTCTCTACTTTTGTGTATTATACAACGTTCCATAAAATTTCTGAAATATCTTTAATACCTATACGGGATCTATGGTTATTTTGGTAACCATTTAAAATGTCAGGACCTGTTCGACTGAGTCCCAAAATATGGAGACTGAACAGCTGAAAGATAGGACTTACATATACTAAGTCCAATATGTAATTTCTCAGAATATTCCCTTTTCTCCAGGGTATGGCAGCATAGAAGTTGGAATATATGTTTGGATTGGGGGGGGGTGCAGGGGGGCTTGCAACCCCTGCACAAAGAAGTCTTAAGAAGAAAAAGCAATTTTCGAGATTCACTGTTCTCCTGTGTTTTCAGAATTTTTTTGGCTTGTTGGCATCAGCAATTTGAGTGCCAACATTTTAACTGGGAGCTGGTTATTTTTATGCTTATAGGCCAACAACCCTTTCCGCGTTCTGTTGTCTAAGTCATTGTGCTAAAAGTTTTTGTGTTCTGAAGTTATTATCAAAAACAGTTGCTTAACAGCAATCTTTCTAAACTCATGTATATTATCCAGGTACTCCCATATTTACTCTTTAGCACCATGCAATTGTGCCTCTTCTTGTTCTGTGAGATTCTCCTTATTTTGTAATACTTTAACTTTTGTCAGCCCCTCTAAATAATTCCTCCTACTATTTAACTAGATCTCTTTTTTTCTTTTATTTTTACCCTAATTTTGAACTCCACTTTCATTTTATCCCACTCACTAGCTATAACTTCTAGAGTATTTTCCATCTTCCATAATAACTCCTGGTTAATTTCCATTACCCATTCATTAAATTCCTCTCTTTTTAACAGGAAGGTGGGGTAGCACCAGTGTCTCATCTTTACTTAATTACCTCGCATTTTTATTTTAGTTATTATTACTGCATGATTTGAAATAGTTATTGGATGTGTATCAAAGTTCTCAATTAATTAGATATGTTCCTGTAAAATATAATTTCTATCAAGCCTAGCCCAGTTACTGTACATGAGGGAATAATATGTAAATTCTCCCAGAACTCCTGCCACTGAATTCAGGTCTTTCATACCAAATATTTTCATAAATGTCGTCAGAAAGCTACCCCTTTATAGTTTCCCTTCTAGGTTTCCCAGATACATCATCTTTATTGCAAATCAAATTCCAGTCTCCAGCTAAAATTAATAATTTGCACTTAAGGATGATTATATCTCACCAAAAATGTTTAAGCTCCAAAATAGCAGTTTTAGGTGGAATATAAATACATGCCAATATAATCCTCATTCCTTGCCAGTAGCTCTTTAATACTACAAAACTGCCATTATTATATTGTTTCCTCTTCCATCACTACTGGTGCTCTTCTAGCAATTAATATATGTATTTCTGTTTTCCTTTGAACCCATAAATCCTTTCTTTATCAAATTCACATGCTCAGTTCTTTCCAAATGCATCTCCTGTTGATTGCTATTTCTTAAGATAATTAAGGATTCTTTCATTTTTGTCTATACCTGTGAGACCATTCACATTCCAAGATAATATGGAAAGTGCCACCATTATGGCAAGAAGTCATTATTTCCACCTATTACATATGTCATCTTTTGCGATACATGCACTGGGTTATGTATGGCAGATTAACCCTTTATACAGCTTTTTTTCTTATCAACATTGGAACCTATAAAACATTTTAAATACTTTTTGTTTTAATAAAAACCCTAAAAAAAACCACCCCATAACCTATTAACATAATACAAACATACATAACTATGTTCATCTTCAAATGGTGAAATGTAGCCCTCCTAAAAGGAACATTTGCGCCAAATAGACAGCTGCTAACATGGGCCCTACTCAAAATGAAATTGAGATTACACATGCTAAAATGCATGTTATTGCTTGTATTTCTACTAACACTAACTGGTGCCTGTTCTTTTTTATCTCTATTACCCCTCCCCAAATGTGAAAACTACTTGCATACTTTCAGAAATCATTAACTTTTAGCCTAGAAAAAAATGGCAATGTCTTTTATTGCCCTATTATCAGCTTACCTCCACGGGGAAAGTAAGAGAAAAAAGAAACTGTATTCCTCTGTTGCAACCTGAAAGACAAGCTGAATCATCTATTGCTAAATGAAAACTTTTAATTATATTCAGTGTTTTCATACTTGCTTGTTTCCACTTAATACTTATTATTAAATTAAGCCAAGGGTCTTAATCCAGGCATTAACCTATGCAAAAGAGAAAACATATCAGCTCTACGTATATCATGATCTGTGTACATTTGTACATCATCTCCTACCTCAGCAACCCAAGATAACAGCATATTAACTTAAACATGCTTTTGTTTAGCTTTTCCTCTCTTTTTGCACTGTAATACCTAGATTTCTTAATACAAAAAAAGAAAGAGAAGAGGATGAAAAAAGGTATCTATCTACTTTAATAACTTTATCACGTACAAAAATAACTAAAAACACTTTACTATAAAATATGCAATTGATATTGTGAAACATTTCATAGAAATACTGTTAAGAAAATAAATTGTTTTATTTACAGTTAGCTTTTTCCTTCCTCTTCTCTCCCCCTCAGAGCCCTCCAACCATTACTGAAATAAAGTGAGGCAAATGTCTTTTGGTCATTCACAAGTTTAACAAAATCAACAAAGGCCCATGCTTTCCACTTATTCTTATACAGCTGTATTTCACAAATGTGACTGATGTTTTGCAGTCTCACATTTACTCACTAATTTCCATGCTGTCAGTCTTCCTTCTGTTCATCCCCATCTCCCAACTTCAGAATCCACTCCAACTCCGCGGTGCTCCCAGTTCTGATAGTCAACTCCTGTGCTTTTCTCTGCCTCACAAGCATTTTATTTTGGAACAGTGGAAAAGGTTTCACTGGTAAAATCTTTCTGTGTGATTTATTATCAGAAGAATGTGAATCAGAGTCCCCTTCTACTTGATGGCTCATTTTTTTGTCAGACAAATGTTTGCATTTCCTCCTTAGCCTTTGATCTTGCAGGAAAAAAAATATTCTGAAGACAGCTGGATACAGCTTCTTGAATCTTACACCTGCCTCTTGACAATTTGTTTCTATACAGTGAATAATCATTTCCCACAAATGCTGTACTGTCTCCAACTTTTAATACTTTGCCCTTTTGCCACAAAATTTTGTCAGGATCAACTCTTTCTGCTGGGAGATTTGCATCTTACTAATAAAGATCTTGACTGCTTTTTCATGGCCATATTTGCAGCATACACATGCTGTGCCCTTTCAATTAACAGTTCTTGCTGTGAAATACCAGTCCAGTTGCTTATTTGTGCCTTATTAAAATTAATACAGTCTGTTCATTCTAGTTTCTCTGGTACAGCAGAAAATCTCAGATTTTCCCCTCCATGCCCTTTAAATTCTACTGTTTTTTTTAAACATTTCTTCTTGAGCAGTCTCATACTCGGCCAGCCTTTTCCTAATTTTGACCTCTGATTTT
This sequence comes from Protopterus annectens, assembly GCF_019279795.1. Classification (NCBI taxonomy): domain Eukaryota; kingdom Metazoa; phylum Chordata; order Ceratodontiformes; family Protopteridae; genus Protopterus; species Protopterus annectens. Next base: position 504,417,803 of record NC_056751.1, on the reverse strand, counting down.
TGCAGTCTTAAAAGATCACCTGAATATCTCTTTAATGTTTCTTCCATTTTTTCCAGCCTTTTGTTATTTGAGATTATATACTCCTTCAGTGTTTCATTTCTTTTAATCAGCTCTGAGTACATTTGACTTATTTTTCCTCTAGATTACTGGAAATCATGTCTTGCATCAAATATTCATGCCACCTTCCATAGCCTCTTATCATCTGTGCAATTGCTCTTTGGAAGACTTCAAGTACAGATGAAGTACTAAATAGCATTCTTAAATGCCTGTGTATTCCTAAAGGTATATTGCAAGTACACAGCAGAATCAATAGCATAAAATAACGAGGGATAGTTATTTCCCAGTATCATGATTACAACTTCTTCAGCAGTAGTGAGTGGATTACTTTGTTTATGCCGTGCTGATCTATGCAGATTTTATTATTGTTCAGTAATTGTGCTGCTGAACCATTGATTAGACTATGTTTACATGAGCGAAAATGCCGGGAATTGAAACTGTGATTGCGGGGTCGTGTTACAGTGAGGAGTGGGAAATTTGCCCTTTCTTCATTGTAGTGTGACCTCGGAGTTGGAATATATAGTTAGCGGGGGGGGGTGTGGGGGGCACAGCCCCCCACAATAGCAAGTTTGATTACCGGTATTGTCGCTCATGTGAGCATTCGCGGTAAAGTCTTTTCGGTTTTATAATATAGACCCATGTTTGTCACAATGTTTTATATATTGTTCATTACACTTCACTTCATTATTTAATTTTTTTTTTAGTTTAATATAGTAGGACTTTAACTCAGTGCACGTATAACTGGTGGAATCTATGTATTTATCTTACTGCTCTTCTAACCCAGAGTACAGTCAAGCCATGTGAACAAATCAACATAACTTTCAAAAACATTTTTCTCTTCTAAAATATTTACTTTATTTGCATCCACCTTTAATGCTGCTAAATGTACTATATTCCTCAATAAATCATCACATTTGTAGACTGGATTACATTGGGACTGTTGTGTTTGACTGTGTGAGTAACCTACTTTATGAACACAAAGATTATCTGTTCTTGGAAATATATAAATTATGCCCTTCATGACTGTGAGAATACTCACCTTCAGCAATATGTGAATTATACTCTGTACAAATTTGAAAATATTTGCCTTCAAGAATATACAAAATGTTGCTTTCATTGTCTGCCACTGAACCTTGGCACACCGAGAAGGCATCTGCATGCTATGTATATGAATCCTTATATCTTCATTAGCATCTATTCCAAACATATTGGGTTGTTGCTTTGCACATTTTTGTAATATAAGAATGTAAACCTTATTTCTGAAAAGAGAACACAACTCTTTTTTGCTCCTTTTATGCAATCTAATACTCAAATAAGTCAGGAAGGTAGCTTCTGAGACATCTTCTACGTCTCGCAAATCCTAATTCCTGAATGCACTTTTTTCAAGATATTGCACTGCACCAGTGTCTCAATTAAAGTAATCATTTTCACTTTTAATACATAGTTTTTCAGTATAACTTTTTATAACATTCAGCTGCTTCTACCTTTTCATCAGTTTACATTTTCTGCACAGTGCACAAACATCTATGACATTCATAAGTAATTACCTCTGATAAAGAGTTAACTAGGCTGCTGGCACTTCTGTTTGCATCAATTACTTGCAAAATATTTCTTGTACAACTTTTTCTCTTTCTCTTTATTTTCTATATTTTCAAGAAATGGTTCAATAAACCACATCATCTGTGTGGTTTATTAACTGATGGACAAACTTTGTCCACATTTTTTGTAATAACACATGGAACAACATGACATTTGTTCACATGTTTCACTCATTTTCAACTGTATAATCATTTTCAGTCTTCCTGTCATGCCTTCTCATCCTAACACAAGTTACTACACAGTCTGTTATTAAGTGCCGACAGTCTCTTTTAACTTTATGTTAACACTCTCTTTCTCTAATCAAGTTTAATTTTGCACACATCTATTTCCTTCTCTCCCATGTGCAGTTGTTAATTAATTTGCTGTTCATAAGCATTCACAGCTTTATCTAACATTAAATATGTTTTAGTCAAAAGTCTTTTTCTTAGTTTATATCCCAAACAATTCTTTCTGAGAGTAACAAATCATACAGCACACCAAAGTCACATTCTTTAGTACCAAACATTCATAGATTATTGTAGTCCTTGGTTTCTGGTAAAAAATAAAAGAAGAATATTCAGCAGTTTTTTTAGGGGTACAGTACTGCTTGACTCATTATTTTACGATTACTAAATCATTCTTTTTCTCATTAGTTAGAATAAATTAGTTAAATACCATTACTGCATCATCTGTTAGTTCCAACTATGAAAAGAAAAGTGACTATTTATACTTATTTAACTTTTTTTCTGACCTATCAGTTGCACTACAAAAAGATCAAACCTTGCCACCACTATTTCTAATTTTCTGCTTGAATTCCCTAGAGAACCAAAGATGTTGGTGACTTAAGTGGTAAACTCATTGCAGTAAATAGGATTCTACTGTTTTAAAGTGTAATAATATGACATTTGAAGTTCTTGCTCAAATGCCCTGTATTAACTTCTGTATTTGAAAGGTATGATAGTAATTTGAAAGAGAAATTGATGGAACATCTGACTGCATATATTTTCATTTTTTTTATTATTCAGATTTTTAAAATAATTTCTTTCTGCAATTTAGTATAATTGTAGTATAACTTAGTTATTGTTTATTAATTTTATTGTTGATTCTGTAGTCAAATTTCAAGTGTTGGTCATGTGGCTCTTAAGTAAGGTTGGATCCATCATTCTCACTTTCTCTTATTGCAACAGTTTTTGAATTTGTTTCATTCATAGATCCATTCCAAGTATATGAGCTGGGACCAGACTTCCACGTCAATCACTTCTGCACACAATACGTAACTTTCAGGGGTCCTCAATTTCACAGAATGTTCCACATTTTACCTCACAGTTTTGCTCCCTTCCTTGCTTTGTTCCTTCCAAAAATGTTGTTTTTGGGCAAATCATTAAAGATTTCAGTCACTATATAGTGACAAATATTTGACTTTCAATTTTAGACTTCATATCCTTCAAAATTGCAAGCTAAAACAAAACCTGCTATTCTAACAAAATTCTAAGTACATATTTAAAATCTGTCTTAATTTTAGGCATTTGCTGCTCAATAGTTTTGTCTATGTCACTGATTCTTGTAGTAAGAGGTTTGGAGCTAGCAGCATTGCAATGCATTTGGGTCTACTTTTGTGGTAAGTGGTTGTGAGCTTTTGACGTGTAAAGCATTCAGATCTATTTTCTGTAGTTTCACTTGCCACAAGCAGGTATTAAAATAAAGCTACACAGATGACTTGAATGAATTTGTCAAGCTTATTTACTGGCATTGTAGAGAATTTTCTGAAGAATGAAGTAATATGATATACATTATGCATTAGCCTTATGGACATCTTTAAAAAGTACTATACTGTTTATATATTTACTAGATTAACTTGTATGTTTGCAAACCTTGTGTTGTCATTACAGTTCAAATTTACAACAGAAGGTTCTGAGTATTGTGTTATCTAGACAACACAGTGTCTAAAAGATTGTGATATTCATGCAATGCTTAGCAGTGGATAGAATTTGGCAAGGCATTGCCTAGACACCTTTTATCATGATAGGCTTCAGTTTCAGCTCCAGCTGAATCAATTATGTAATGTAATGCTGCAATGTATGTCCTTTCCTTAAAACAGCATTCTTGTGACTGGCACAGACACTCTGTGGGTCATACATTAAGCCACTCCTGACATTAAGTGATTCTGGTAATTTTGGAGATACTGTATTGAAGGTTTCAGGAAGTATATATCTAACAAGGCAGTATTAGTCAAACTTGTCTGACGTCTCACTGAATGGTGTTCCTCAGCAACTGCTGCCAATGTTTTTCAATGCAACCATTTATCGAAAGTTCTTATGGTATTGAATTTTATATCCACAATTAGTGACTCAAGAAATAATGTTATATAACTTGGTTTGTAACTACTTACTACAGAAAGGCTCCTGTAGATGAGGGTGTTTTTTATTAAAAAAAAAACTTATTAAATTAGCACTTATGACATAGGCAAACTTACATTTATATAAAAATAATCAAACCATATTAATAAAGTTCACATTTACAAATAGTATACATCACATATGCTATGTATCCTATAGTCAACAACATTACATAAATTATTCAATTCCTGCCTTCTCTTAAACCTCATTCCTCCATAAAAATATTTTTCTGCATGTATTGTTCCCACAATTTCTATTTTTCTATGGACTTTACCCCTACCCTTTTCTAAAAGTAGATTTTAATTTCCATTTTCTAGTATTTACTTATTTGGCAAACACCAGAATTAAACTTAAAAGGGCCTTACTATGTCTAGGCAAGTCAGATCCTGTATCCCAGCCCAAAAATAAATCATAACCATTTCCTCAGTTACACTCATTTCTCACCCAGTATTCCTGACAGAGTACTCTGTAGGGAATTTTTAAAGTCTGCCAACTCATTACACTCCTAAAACATATGTTCCCTGTCACCACTTTCTTTCCCATCACACTACCAACATTTGTCATCTACCTCAGGAAAACATTTTTGGAGTCTGCTCAGGGTATGAAAGTATCTATGCAAACATTTCCAGGCAAAACTCCTAAATCTTCTAGATTGTGTTGCAAATTTAGGAGCCACATGTATGTTCTCCCATTGTTTCTTTGTGAATTTCTTATGTAACTCTTTTCCCAATCTTTTCTGACCTCTTCTGACTGATTCCGTTAGTTATTGTGCATTACTTTATATGCCCTACTAATTATCTCTTTTTAACATCAGCTTCTGTTCTAGATTCAACTAAAAACTCAACCAGTGTAGGTCTTGCATTTAGGATTCCCCTATCCCTTTCTCTTTGTCTATACTTTGATATCAAACATTGATAAGGAAGGCAATCACTAGCCTGCAATCCAAATGTCTTCTTGGCCCCTTCCCGTTTTATTACCTTTCCTTCTCTGATTATTTATTCCCAATTCTTTCTTTCTTTTGCCATCTTTTTCCAGTAAATTCCACCCCTTCCTTTCTGTTTTCTGTACCTCTAATTGCAGTCATTCCTACTGGCAGAATCTCCTTACTCCATTCCCATGTTGACTTAGTCCTTAGTGTACTTTCTGCTACTTTATGAATATAATAATCTATATGACTGTTGTTTTTCTTCTTGAGGAGCTGTGTCAGTAATCACATTCTGCCCTTATTTCTTGAATACCCCCCATACACTTTGTCATTATCCCTTTCCATCTGAATTGTAGCTTTCTGCTTGTGGTATGTATAAGTGCCTTAACTGTGTAGCTCCAAAATATCCCTTAAAGTCAGGTAATCTTAAACCACCTTGTTCTCTTGCTCTTTTGGGAGGATCAGCTTATCTGACTTGATTCTTGCTCTCTTTCCCTCACAAATAAAATATTTCAACTCTTTATTATTATTATTATCCACAACTTCTTTTCTGGTTGATAAAAATATGCCTGACCTGTGTATAAAACTAAAGGGACAAAACACATATGTACTTATTGTATCATGCTATCAATATCAATAGGCAAGGCTTCCAATTTCTCATTTTTTGTATTATCTTTTGTTTAGTCTCTTCCCACATATCCTTACCTGCCATAATTGAATCCTTTTTAATCCATACACCTAAATACTTCATTTTATCATATCCCATAGAAACAGGTATTGCTGGACGAATTCATGTGTGGGCACATAGTTTATACCTATAGAGTTTGATTTATCTTCATTAACTTTATATCCTGAAGAAAAAAGGAACTGTCTCAAAATATTCCAGAACATTGACATACCCTTTTTTAATTAACCTTATTATTGTATCAGGAAATGCAAATGTTTCCATTGTCCTATTCATAAAATCACAGCTTACTTTGTTGAATGCTTTCTCTGCATAAAGACCCACCAATAACATTTTCTTACATTCTACCTCCCTCTGGATCATCATTGTTCTAATTAATGTATCAAATGCTTGCCTCCCCTCCACAAAACCATATTGGTCTATATCTATCAATTTTGTCATCCCCTTTTAGTCATTAGACATTAACACATCATTATCGTGGTTTAGAAATCAAATGGGCCTATATGAAGCTGGATCAAATGACGCTTTGCCATCTTTTGGCATTACAGCCAGCCACAACAACTTTTTTCCAGGATGCTGTTTCCTCACCTTCTTTTAAAATACTGTTAAACAAAACCTAACAGATTGTTATCACTTTCTTCCCTCCTAGCTTTCAAACTTCCACCAGAATACCATCTATTTCTGGAGAATTTCCTGTAGATTGGCTATAGATTACTATTTTTTATCTCATCTACTCCTGTCTTAGCTGTTAAGTGTTGAGCCTCATTTATATCTAACCCTGTCATATTTAAGTCTTCCATAAATATTTCCATTTGTACTTTTCCTTGATTTCACCACTACTCTGCTTTATACAAATGTTCATAAAATTTCTGAAATATCTCTAACACCTCTACAGGATCTCTGGTTATTTTTCTTATTATAGGCTATCCAAGTTTGACAACAACCCTGTTTGCTTTATGTTGCCTATGTTGTTGTACCAAAAGTTTTTTTTTTGTGCACTGATGTTATTATATATAAAAAAAAAAACAGTTGCTTAACAGCAATTTTTTTAAACTCATGCATACTATCCAGGTACTTCCTTATTTTCACTTTAGCACACTGCAATTGCGCCACTTCTTGTTTTGTAAGATTTTCCTTATTTTGTAATACTTTAACATCTGTCACTTCCTCTAAATAATTATTATTACTTCTTAACCATATCTCTTTGTTTTATTCCTACCCTATTTTTAAACTCCAATTTTATTTTATCCCACTCACTAGCTATAACTTCTGGAGTGCCATCTTCCCATATAAGTCCCAGATAATTTCCACTGACCATTCCTTAAATTCCTATCTTTTTAACAGGTAGGTGGGGAAGTGCCAGTGTCTCATCTTTAATTCATTACCCTGCATTTTTATCTCAGTAATTATTGGACTGTCGCATTATCTGAAATAATTGTTGGATGTATATCAAAGTTCTCAATTAAATGAACATGCTCCTCTGAAACATAATTTCTGTTAAGTCTAAACCAGTTATCGCACCTTGGAGAATACTATGTTAATTCTCTCTGAATTCCTACTACTAAATTTTCATCTTTCATACCAAATATTTTCATAAATTTCTTTAGACATGTATTCTCTTTTGTTGTATTTTCCCCTCTAGGCCCCCAAGATACATCTTCATTGCTGCAAATCAATTTCAGTCCATACCTATATGTAATATTTCATGCTGAAAGCTGATTATTTGTCCAATTTTTTAAGCTCCAAAATAGCAGTTTAAAGTGGAATATAAATACATGCTAGCGTAATCCTCATCCTTTGCTAGTAGCCCGTTACTACTACAAATCTACTATTATTATACTATTATTATCTTTTTTCTGTCCTGTACCACTACTGGAGCCTTTGAAGCAAATTAATATAAGTACTCCTCTTTTTTCTTTGTGCAGAATATCCATCCTGAAATCTTTTCTTTATCAAATGCACTTGCTCTCTTCTTTCCAAATGTATATCCTGTAGCATTGCTATTTGCATTCAGCATTTCTTGATATAAACAAAAGGAAAGAATACTTAATTATATCTATGAGACCATTTACATTGTAAGATAATATAGAAAGTGCCATCATTATGGAAAGAAGTCATTATTCCCACCTATGACATTTAGTAGCTTTTATAAATGTCTGTTTCCAGCTTTTGTAGTATATGTACCTATTAATGTTTGGCAGGTTAATCCTTTAAACAAGTTTTTCTTATCATCAACATTGGAACCTTTGTCACATTTTACAAGACATTTTGTTTTAATAAAAACATTAACCACCATTTCATTTTTTATTATTCAGATTTTTTAAATAATTTTTTTCTGCAATTTAGTATAACTTTAGTATAACTTAGTTATTGATTATTAATTTTATTGTTGTTTTTGTAGTCAAATTTCAAGTGTTGTCCATGAGACTCTTAAGCAAGGTTGGATCCAGCATTCTCACCTTCTCTTAATACAACAGTTTTTGAACTCATTTAATTCATAGATCCATTCCAAGTATATGAGCTGGGACCCGACTTCCACGTCAATCACTTCTGCACACAATACATAACCTTCATGGGTCCTCAATTTCACAATTAATATGGTTTGATTATTTTTATATAAATGTAAGTTTGCCTATGTCATAAGTGCTAACTCAATAAGTTTATTTTAATAAAAAGCACCCTCATCTACAGGAGCCTTTCTGTAGTAAGTAGTTAAATTTTACCTCACAGTTGTGCTCCCTTCATTGCTTTGTTCCTTCCAAAAATGTTGTTTTTTGGCAAATCATTAAAGATTTCTGTCACTATATAGTGACACACATTTGACTTTCAATTTTAGACTTCACGTCCTTTGAAAATGCATGCTAAAACAAAACCTGATATTCTAACAAAATTCTAAGTACATATTAAAAATCTGCCTTAATTTGAGGCATTTGCCACTCACTAGTTTTTGTCTATGTCACTGATTCTTGTAGTAAGATGTTTGGAGCTAGCAGCATTGCAATGCAGTTGGGTCTAATTTTGTGGTAAGTGGTTGTGAGCTCTTGACGTGTAAAGCATTCAGGTCTATTTTCTGTAGTTTCACTTGCCACAAGCAGGTATTAAAATAAAGCTACACAGATGACTTGAATGGATTTGTCAAGCTTATTTACTGGCATTGTAGATAATTTTCCAAAGAAGGAAGTAATGTGATATACATTATGCATTAGCCTTATGAACATCTTAAAAAAGTACTATACTATTTATATATTTACTAGATTAACTTGTATGTTTGCAAACCTTGTATTGTCATTACAATTCAAATTTACAAACGAAGGTTCTAAGTATTGTGTTAGCTGCACAACACAGTGTCTAAAAGATTGTGATGTTCATGCAATGCTTAGCAGTGGACAGAATTTAGCAAGGCTTTGCCTAGACACCTTTTATCATGATAGGCTTCAGTTTCAGCTCCAGCTGAATCAATTATGTAATGTAATGCTGCAATGTATGTCCGTTCCTTAAAACAGGATTCTTGTGACTGGCGCAGCCACTCTGTGGGTCATATATTTAGCCACTCCCGACATTAAGTGATTCTGGTAATTTTGGAGATATGGTATTGAAGGTTTCAGGAAGTATATATCTAACAAGGCAGTATTAGTCAAACATGTCTGACATCTTACTGAATGGTGTTCCTCAGCAAGTGCTGCCAACATTTTTCAATGCAACCAATTGTCGAAAGTTCTTATGTTATAGAATTTTATATCCACAATTAGTGACCCATGAAATAATGTTATATAACTTGGTTTATAACTACTTACTACAGAAAGGCTCCTGTAGATGAGGGTGTTTGTTATTAGAAAAAAAACTTTTTGAATTAGTACTTATGACATAGGCAAACTTACATTTATATAAAAATAATCAAACCATATTAATAAAGTTCACATTTACAAATAGTATACATCACATATGCTGTTATGTATCCTATAGTCAACAACATTACATAAATTATTCAGTTCCTGCCTTTTCTTAAACCTCATTCCTCCACAAAAATATTTTTCTGCATGTATTGCTCCCACAATTTTCATTTTTTTTATGGAATTTACCCCTACCCTTTTCTAAAAGTAGATTTTGATTTCCATTTTCAAGTACTTACTTATTTGGCAAACACCAGAATTAAACTTAAAAGGGCTTACTATGTCTAGGCAAGTCAGATCCTGTATCCCAGCTAAAAAAAATCATAACCATTTCCTCAGTTACACTCATTTGCTCACCACAGTACTCTTTAGGGAATTTTTAAAGTCTGCCAACTCATTACACTCCCAAAACATATGTTCCCAGTCACCGCTTTCTTTTCCATCACACTACCAACATTTGTCATCTACCTCCGGAAAAATTCTTTGGAGTATGCTTAGAGTATAAAAGTATCTATGCAAACATTTCCAGGGAAAACTCCTAAATCTTCTAGATTGTGTTGCAAATTTGGGAGCCGTACATATGTTCTCCCATTGTTTCTTTGTGAATTTCTTATGTAAGTCTCTTTCCAATCTTTTCTTACCTCTTCTGACTGATTCCTCTAGTTATTGTGCATTACTTTATATGCCCTACTAATTATCCCTTTTTAACAGCAGCTTCTGTTCTAGATTCAACGAAAAACTCAACCAGTGCAGGTCTTGCCTTTAGGATTCCTCTATCCCTTTCTCTTTGTCTATACTTTCATATCAAAAATTGATAGGGAAGGCAATCACTAGCCTGCAATCCAAATGTCTTCTTGGCCTCTTCCCATTTTATTACCTTTCCTTCTCTAATTATTTATTCCCAATTCTTTCTTTCCTTTGCCATCTTTCTCTAGTAAATTCCATCCCTTCCTGTCTATTTTTTGTACCTCTAATTGCAGTCATTCCTACTGGCAGAATCTCCTTACTCCATTCCCATGTTGGCTGAGTCATTAGTGTACTTTCTGCTACTTTATGAATATAATAATCTATATGACTGTTGTTTTTTTCTTGAAGATCTGTGTCAGTAATCCCGTTCTGTCCTTATTTCTTGAATACCCCCCCACATACTTTGTCATCATCCCTTTCCACTCTGAATTGTAGCTTTCTGCTTATGGTATGTATAAGTGCCTTAACTGTGTAGCTCCAAAATATCCCTTAAAATCATATAATCTTAAACCACCTTGTTCTCTTGCTCTTTTGAGAGGATCAGCTTATTTGACTTGACTCTTGCCCTATTTCACTTACAAATAAAATCCTTCAACTGTTTATTATTATTAGTATCCACAACTTCTTTTCTGGTTGATAAAAATATGCTTGACCTGTGCATAAAACTAAAGAAACTAAAAGCATATGTACCTCTTGTATCGTGCTATCAATATCAATAGGCAAGACTTCCAGTTTCTCAGTTTTTGTATTATCTATTGTTTAGTCTCTTTCCACATATCTTTACCTGCCATAATTGAATCCTTTTTAATCCATACACCTAAATACTTCATTTTATCATATCCCATAGAAACAGGTATTGCTGGATGAATTCATATGTGGGTACATAGTTTATACCTATAGCCTTTGATTTATTTTCCTTAACTTTATATCCTGAAGAAAAATGGAACTGTCTCAAAACATTCCAGAACATTGACATACCCTTTTTTAATTAACCTTATTATTGCATCAGAAAATGCAAATGTTTCCATTGTCCTATTCATAAAATCCCAGCTTATTCTGTTGAAACTTTCTCTGCATAAAGACCCACCAATAACAGCAGTATTTTCTTACATTCTACCTCCCTCTGGATCATCATTGTTCTAATTAATGTATCAAATGCTTGCCTCCCCCTCCACAAAACCATATTGGTCTATATCTATCAATTTTGTCATCACCTTTTAGTCATTAGACATTAACACATTATTATCATGGTTTAGAAATCAAATGGGCCTATATGAATCTGGATCAAATGACTCTTTGCCATTTTTAGGCATTACAGCCAGCCACAACAACTTTTTTCCAAGATGCTGTTTCCTTACCTTCTTTTAAAATACTGTTAAACAAAACCTAACAGATTGTTATCACTTTCTTCCCTCCTAGCTTTCAAACTTCCACCAGAATACCATCTATTTCTGGAGAATTTCCTGTAGATTGGTTATACATTACTATTTTAACTCATCTCCTCCTGTCTTAGCTGTTAATTGTTGAGCCTCATTTACATCTAACCTTGGCATATTTAAGTCTCCCATAAGTATTTCCATTTGTACTTTTCTTTGATTTCCCCACTTCTCTGCTTTATACAAATGTTCATAACATTTCTGAAATATCTCTAACACCTCTACAGGATCTCTGGTTATTTTTCATATTATAGGCTAAGTCTGACAACAACCCTTTTTACTTTATGGTGCCTATGTTGTTGTACCAAAAGTTTTTTTTTTGTGCTGTGATGTTATTATAAAGAAAAAAAAAACAGTTGCTTAACAGCATTTTTTTAAACTCATGCATACTATCCAGGTACTTCCTTATTTTCACTTTAGCACACTGCAATTGTGCCACTTCTTGTTTTGTAAGATTCTCCTTATTTTGTAATACTTTAACCACTGTCAGTTCCTCTAAATAATTCCTATTACTTCTTAACCATATCTCTTTGTCTTATTCCTACCCTATTTTTAAACACCAATTTTATTTTATCCCACTCACTAGCTATAACCTCTGGAGTGCCAGATCATTTCCACTGACCATTCTTTAAATTCCTCTCTTTTTAACAGGTAGGTGGGAAGTGCCAGTGTTTCATCTTTAATTCATTACCCTGCATTTTTATCTCAGTAATTATTGGACTGTCGCATTAGCTGAAATAATTGTTGGATGTATATCAAAGTTCTCAATTAAATGAACATGCTCCTCTGAAACATAATTTCTGTTAAGTCTAAACCAGTTATTGCACCTTGAAGAATACTATGTTAATTCTCTCTGAATCCCTACTACTGAATTTTCATCTTTCATACCAAATATTTTCATAAATCTTTTCAGACATTTATTCTCTTTTGTTGTATTTTCCCCTCTTGGCCACCAAGATACACCTTCATTGCTGCAAATCAGTTTCAGTCCATACCTATATGTAATATTCCATGCTGAAAGCTGATTATTTGTCCAGTTTTTAAGCTCCATAATAGCAGTTTAAAGTGGAATATAAATACATTCTAGCATAATTTTCACCCTTTGCTAGTAGCCCCTTATTACTACAAATCTACTATTATTATTATCTTTTTTCTGTCCTGCACCACTACTGGAGCCTTTAAATTAATATAAGTGCTCCTCTTTTTTCTTTGTCCCTGATATTCTGCAGAATATCCATCCTGAAAAACTTACTTTATCAAATGCACTTGCTCACTTCTTTCCAAATGTATATCCTGTAGCTTTGCTATTTGCATTCTGCATTTCTTGATATAATTAAGAATTCTTTTCTTTTTATATATATGAGACCATTTACATTGTAAGATAATATAGAAAGTGTCATCATTATGGAAAGAAGTCATTATTCCCACCTATGACATTTAGCAGTTTTTTAAATGTTTGTTTCCAGCCTTTGTAGTATATGTACCTATTAATGTTTGGCAGGTTAATCTTTTACACAAGTTTTTCTTATCATGAACATTGGAACTTATGTCACATTTTACAAGACATTTTGTTTTAATAAAAACTCTCAAACAAAAAACCTAATACATCCCAGAACCTTCTATAACCTATTAACTTAGTACAAGCACACATAATTATATACACCTTCAAATAATGAAGTTCAACCTTTCTAATAGGAACATTTGTGCCAAATAGACAGGTCCTAATTAACCTGAAAATGAAGTTATTCATGCTAAGATGTATACTATTACGTGTGCTTCTACTTACACTAGTTGATGTCTGTTCTTTTTATCTTTATTCTCCCATAAATGTGAAAACTACTTGCATACTTTCAGAAATTAACTTTTAGCATTAAAGCAGTGTTTTTTCTTTTATTGACCTATATCAGCTTGCCTCCATAGAAAAGTAAGACAAAAATGAAAAATATTTTCCTCTGTTGCAGCCTTGTTAAAGCAAAACTTCATTATATTCATTGTTCTCATAATTACTTGTCTCCACTTAAAATTTCCTTTTAGATAAATCCAGACATTCACCTATGCAAAACTAAGATATAACATATCAGCTCTACATATATTATGATTTGTATACTTTTAGACCCCATCCTCCACTTCAACAACCCAAGATTACAGCCTATTAATGTAAACACACTTTTATCTAGCTTTTCTTCACTTGTTACACTGTAATGCCTACATTTCTTAATACCAAAAAGAAGAAAGAGAAGAGGGAGATAAAGGGGATCTGTTAACAACATTATCACATACAAGATAAAATAAAAATACTTTATTATAAAATATGCAATTTATATTGTGAAAAGCTTCATAAAAATACTGTTAAGATTTTACTTACAGTTAACCTTTTTTTTCCCTTCACCCATCCCCTCTAAGTCCTTCTAGACATTAATGACATGAAATGAGACAAATGCCTTTCAGTTCTTCACAGGTTTAACAAAATTAACCAAAGTCCTCTCTTTCCAGATAGTCTTATAGAGCCATATTTCACAAATGCAATAGATGCTTTTCAGTCTCACATTCATTCACTAATTTCCATGTTGCTGGTCTTCCTGTTCATCTCCATCTCCCAGCTCCAGATTATGGTACAATTTCATGATGTTCCCAATTCAGCAAATCAACTCCTGTCTCTCATGCATTTTCCTTTGGAACAGTGGAAAATATTTCACTGGTAAAGTCTCTCCATTTGCTTTATTATCAGAAGACTGAGAAGCAGAGTCCCCTTCTGCTTGATAGTTCTTTCTTTGTTGGACAAACTTTTGCATTTCCTCCTTAGCCAGTTCTGTATCAAAATCACTTTGATCCTGCAGGAAAAAGTATTGTTAAGATAGCTGGATATAGTGGCTTGAATCTCACATCTGTTTCTTGACATTCTTTGATTACTGGAATAAATTTGTTTCTGTTTTGCCTGGTGTACAGTGAATAATACAGTTCCAAACACTCTACTTCCTCCAACCTTTAATGCTTTGCCCTTTTGCCACAGTATTGTCAGGATCAACTCTGCTGGTAGGTTTGCATCTTTACTAATAAAGGTTTTGTCTGCTTTCTAATGGTGTACCATTTCAATTAAAAGTTCCTGCTGTGGAATACCAGTCCTGTTTCTTATCTGTGTCTTTATAAAATTATTACAGCCTGTTCCTTCTAGTTGCTCTGGTACAACAGAAAATCTCAGATTTTTTCCCACATGCTCTTTCCTCTAATTCTACCATGTTTTGAAACATCTGTTCTAGAGCAGTCTCATACTCATCCAGCCTTTTCTTCAGTTTGACCTCTTATTTTTGCAGTTTTATCAGCTCATCTGAATATCTGTTTAAAACTACTTTCATTCTTTTAGCCTTTTGTTATTTGACTGGATATATTCCTTCAATTTTTCATTTATTATAAACAGCTCTGAGCACATTTGACTTATTTTTCCTCTAGGTTATTGGAAGCCTTCACCTTTTCTAGTTGATTTTCTTTCATGCTCTCTTGGTTTCTTCTTTGCAGGCATCCAGGCTGTGCACTTTCTGGTCAGTAACTGAATTTTACTCAAGTAGACAATAGCACTATCCACTGTTTCTCAGTTTCTATTTTCATACTGGGAGAGTTGAAGTTATGCTGTTGATCAGTGTGCAGCCATGTTGGAAGTCTAGTTGAGGATGCTGCTGAAGCTCCCTGAACAAATCACCATTGTAACAGAACCTCTAGTTCATATAGAGGATGTACACTAAGCTGCTCAGGTGAACTGATCTAGCTTGTTGCTTCCATGATAAGTACCTAAACACCTGAATTCAAAGAAAAAACGCCTCTTTCTAATCAGAAGGCAAAACAAAAATAATAGAAAAAAGGATGAATAAAACATATGAGTGCCATGCATTTATGAGAGAGTTCCCAGAATGGGGATAATCAGAACCTCATAAGGCAAAGTAACAAGGAACCACAAATAAAAATATTACTTTGAGCAATTCAGAGCATTACTTACTGAAAGTTTCAGAGCCCAACATTTGAGGGTTTTATACATTACACAGACTGATAAATTAGTGTGAGGGGTATAAGTCAACTTCAGGTTTATTCTTCATTGAGGTGTGACAACATTTATCTACTCTCATTTCCACTTTATTTATTCAGTACCTGTCTCTGAGAAACGGCTAAGCAAACATAATCAATAAAAACTAAGTCAAATCAAAGGTTTTAATTACATATGCTCTCTAGTATGTTTTACTGTTCAGTAAGGCTAGCCTGTCAACTTACTCTTGAATCCATGGGGTAAGACACATTTTTTATTTCTATTGGTTTCAGGTGGGATGGAGGAAGAGGACAGAATGTGACAAAAGTATGGTTAATCTTCAGTAATGGCCCTCAACCAAATGGCTTGATAATGTACTGGCTGGACAAGCACGACAAACGTGGTTCTAGAATGGGATTTTTGTCATTATAGAGCAGCCATGGCCATGGGCAGAAAAAAAGAGCATCAGGGCACCCAACATCATCACAGGGCAGAATGTCTATCATTCATTCTGCATGTATCCTATCAGCTGGAGATGAGGGCAGCACTCTGCATAGGTAAAGCTCCCATGAAGGTTATTAGGAATCACAGCTATCGTTACATGTCACAGTGCTATAAAGTTCAAAACAAACAGGAAAAAGCTCCCTGGTTGTGGTCTTCCAATTCCCAAGGGTTCCTTAAGAGTCTTGTGAGACATATTACACTAGGGACTGAGCAGAATATAATAGCCACAAAGAAATACTCTCCCAAGAGTAACAAAAACACTACATGATCTATAAATATGAGGTTACTGTGGCTAATGACCTCAAAAGTGAAAAAACAGTTTGTTGTGTCAGAAGTACACTGTTAGTAAACAGGCCTTTGTGGCATAGGACCATCTGTGTGTGAGTCTGGGAGAAGATATATGAACAAAAAATACAAAATAAGCTCTATGTGACTTTCTGACAATGCTTGATAAGCACATTTTACTGCTTGAGGATGAGCAGCTGAATTGATTGAAAATATAATAATCTGTGTTTCTGAATTGACTACTAAAAATCTGAAATAATTCAGTAGTCACCTAATCTGACAGAAACTCTCCAGGAAGCTTGATTCCAAAGATAAGTAATAAAAAGGCATGCACGTCTGTGAAAAAAAAAATGTCTCCTGACGTAACCTCCCATCTTATGGAAAAGACGTCCATCTTGCCCAGCCCACAAACAGAGTTAACTTTAAATGTTTTGAATTGTGAAGGGTTCTCATCAGTCAATATGCTGATGTACTTTTCAGCACTGACTTCTGCTCAAAATGAAATATGGATGGCTATAATCTCTTTTCATAAAGCATCAAAGCAGCATTTACAAAAGGTCAAGACTCTATTGATCAATTTTTCCAGAAAGCTTGGAGATTAGAAGTTAGAATTCACTGATACAAATCAGCAACATGCAGATCCACATAGACAGACTGAGTTTTTACTGCATTAGAATACCTTATAACAAGACTGAGTAGAAGAGCAGGAGGTCTGGTCACAAGGAGGACAAATTAACATCCCTGTTCTGGGTTTACTGGAAAATGTTGAGGTCCAAGATATGGCAGACATTCTCAATAAGTAGTTTTCAGAGTTGTTTGGTAAACTAGAATTCCATAATTTTAAAATGAGAATGTTCACCATTCTCTGCATCTTACATTTTTCTCTGCATAAAGGAAGACCTAGGACAGTGCTGATTTAAGTTTCTAAATTACAGCCATAAGCAAATTATCTGAGGGCAGTGTGGTTAACTCTAGTGGTCAGATGCAAAGACACAATGATCTGGCTAAAAATTACTGTTCTGTGGCAGTAATAAAGAAGCATGCAGAATCTGTGATGATTGTAAGACTGTTGAGGAGGAAGGATGTGAGATTCCAGCTAATGTCTTCTGCTTGATTGCAACTGCTCCAGAATGGATATACAGTGGTCACAGATGAGCCAACAGTTGCTGATTTCCCCAGCAGAAGAAATTACTTGGCACATAAAGTGTTGCTAGTCTGTAACCTCCCAAAGGGCCAAGTCTATGCTGATAAATGGATTCACAAAGAGACCTTGGAGAAATGTGGACTGCAGTGGACAATCCACATGTACTCTATCTAAGTAGATTGAGTATCTATGTGGCTAATGAGAAATGAATCCTTTAGATGCATTGAATCACAAGCACAGGGATAATCATAGGGGCAGCATATATGGATTTAATTACTGGCCATTTGTTATTTAATTTAATGATATGAACACAGATTTTTTGAGTGCCTGCAACTGGATGCATGCTACAACAAGCTAAGTGGTGCATGTTATATGAACACTAACATTCATTTTCCCTTACAATTATTAATGGTTGGTACATAAAAGCAAATGTGTGCGCATTTTGAACTGTATTGCTTGGTTCACTTTTTCTGTCCTTTTTGCTATCTATGTCTGCATGCAGTTAGGAAGCAGGAGAACATAATATGTAGCAATTTGCATTGCTTGTGGCTATATATCCATAATGTCAGCTTCATCTGAACAGATTGTTTATCTTTTGCAATACTGACAGAGTATTAAGACTGATACATATCCCATTTTATCTGCATGACAAAGAAGGACAAGAGAAAATATTTTCCCTAGGAATGCATGCTAAAATATGTTATCAATATAATGCAGAAGCAGCTTCTTTTTGGATATCAAGCTAAAGTATTTTTAGAAAAGATTACTAATTTAACTTATTTCCTTTCCTTTTTGATTTGAAAGTCATCATTTTTCTTCTTTATTTTATTTTGATGTTTATTGAGTACATTTATTACATTTACTGTATTTATGTTAAAAATGTGCAGTGGTTCAGATGGGTGACACGGTTTCCACCAAGAACTTTAGTAGGTATAAATGCAACACAAATGTTTACCTTTAGCTGGGAGCAGGTGATTCATCTTACCTGCTTAAGCTAGAGTTTTTTGAAGTACAATACTTTGATTCATGGTTTTCTGAAAAATAATTTCCAAAAACTGTCAATTTAAAACAGTAAGAAATGCAAAAATGTTTTTTTTTTTTTTTCAGGAGGCAAGCCCCTCTGCATCCCCCACCCCCTCCAATGTACTGTATATATTTCAATTCCACAATCACACCACAGTGAAGAAAATTAGAAAAACCCTTCAAATGTGATCCAATGACTTGCACTAATCAACACAGTGCCATTAAAACTTACTGCAACATTACATTTTTTACAATAAAGAGCACCAACACAGAGTATAGGTAAACTGTTAATGTTATATGAGGGGAGTGAATATTTTCTAGCTTCCGGATGGAAGGTGATGATAATACCTTAGAAAGTTAAAGTGTTCAAATTTCAAATGTTTGTGGATGTGTGCTGAGGATAGCTGGCCTTAGGCATAGGCCAACTAGGTGGCCGCCTAGGGCGCCACTCTAGCAGGGGTGCTTTTCCAGTATTTATTTGGGGTAGCTTGACCAGGATGGGGGCACTGGGTGGTGTGGGGGGTGCCATGGAGCCCTTTTGCCTAAGGGACCAGTTGACCTAAGGCTGCTTGACGTCCTCAGTGCAGCTCCAGTCCAGTGAGAAATCATCATAGTATATTAAGCTCTTTTCTTCTTGTATGTTAAAAGCATGCTAAGGGTTTTAATAGTAAATTGGAGAGTGACAATTAGGGAAGAAACAAGTGTATTACATTTTCATGAAAATTGTTGGGTTTGTGGGGACAAGCACTGCATTTTAGGTTACTTTAATGCTGCATGATCAGGGTTTAGACACAGTTGTAAAATACTGGGTTATTAAAGCATTTTGGTTATACCATTTGTTTAAATAATCTAGTATAAAGCTAGGCACGTTGCATGTATCTGAGTGATAGAAACTGCAATATATCAAACTGTACACAAGCTAAAGGATTTCTCTTTTTGCAAAGCATTTGATTTGCTCTTCCCTACTTCATTGCCAGCTGAAGGAGGGAAGGGGAGCAGTGACATGGGGTGATACACTACTGACTCATGGTATACTGAGTATATGATCTATATTACCACTGCAGTGTTGTTATATTAAGGGAGACAGTAATTCCAATAGCCATTGCTAAATAAAGGTTGGCTATGCAATGGTAGACCTTGAGTCTATCACCTTGTAGATAGGCATAGTGAATGGTGAGAGGGTGTATCTTTTCCTTCATTCCCTGTTTCCATTTCTTTTAGACAAGAAGGCTGATCATATGGCAGTTTTGTCTTGTTGACCTTAAGAGTTGCCCCTCAATGGGGAATATCTATATATATATCTATATATTTGTGTCTTTGTATGTAGTGCAATCTCAGACTTTGTATATATAAGTAGCAGTGTGTGTGTGCGTGTGTGTGTGTGTGTGTGTGTGTGTGTGTGTGTGTGTGTGTGTGTGTGTGTGTGTGTTGCGGAGTAGTATAACTTGTGGAAGTGTGGAGAATGCTCAAAATATTTCAAATTCGATATACTCCACTTCCGAGTTTGAAATATACTCCACTTTCGCGTTTGACATTTGTGTCAGTCACTTTTGTTTTTTTCGCACATTTGGTTCGCTTAACCGATAACTCGCCCAAGGTATGATTGAACAAATGATAGTAAACCTATATATGTATATATATATATATATATATATATATATATATATATATATATATACATTTGTTGTTGTTGTTGTTGGTCTTTCGTCTTTTCTCAGTTAGGGGTCACCGCAGTGGAACGTCAATTTGCTAATGATTGGCAGTAGATTTTCACAAACGCCGAGGTGCCAGCTCGACTTTCAACCTTCAACGAAGGCATGCCCATTTACGCATGTCTTTCGAATGCCCACCCAACCGGGGGGAGGATATGCAGACTCCACACAGAAGGCACTCCCCACACTCCAGCCGAGAATCGAACGGGAGAACCTCTTGCTGTGAGGCAACAATGCTACCGCTGCACCACCATGGAATTTATATAGATATATATATATATATATATATATATATATATATATATATATATATATATATATATATATACATATACACACACACACACACACACACACACACACACACACACACACACACACACACACACACACACACACACACACACACACATATTATGATAGTGTTGTGGATTTTTTTGGGGGGAGATTAAAGAGTTGTTAGCATCAGGCAGACTGTTTTAAGGCAGGCAATGGAGACAAGAAAGAAGTCTAATGTGAGGGGATGCTATATCTATTCTACATATCTGCAAGGTACTAAACTTTCCTTAGCAGTGTACAACATGTATGTTGAGCTATTTACATCCAAATAAAAAAATACATGTTGACAAAAGACATTTTAGAAAATGCAATGCTTCTGTTCTTTGAATGATTTTTAACTCTTGACCAGCTCATATAGCTGTCTTTGGGGCATATTTTGCTGCACAACAGCTTCATTTGGAGACACAGCTTTGGGAGTCTGACTCTCTGTCTGTATATCTTTTTCTGTCTTTGGAGGTCTTAACCATCCCTGCTTTCCCAGTGTATATTGTCTTGCCATGTCCCTAGTTGCTCATCTTTCTGGCCATTGAACAATGATTTGTTTGTCTTTACAAAAGTCTGCAATTTGTTCTAATCAGCTAGCCATCTTCATCATCTTTTCCATTGACTAAACAAGGTCTTGGTTCTTCTGATATGTACAAAAGTCTGCAATTTCTTCTATATAGCTATCCATCTTCCCCATGGACTAAACAAGATCTGAGTTCATCTGCCTTCCAATAACCTTAGCCTTAGGTTGTGAGCCTTCCATGGGTCTTTTTGTGGATTGTTGTTATGGTATGCAGTAGGAATGGCATAACTTAGGTCTGCTTCTTCATCGAATAAGGGATATATAAACAATGGAAAACAGCCAAAAAATTGGAAGAAGAAGAACAAAGGATGAAAAACATGGATACTGTTTCTTTTAAAATAGTGAATTTATCTAGTTATGAACTTTCTCAAGAAGAATGCTGTATTTTAAGTAAAGGGTGGAATTTTGTGCCTGCCAGAAGGGAGAAAAATGGAAGTGCTTAATAGTATTAGAGACTGTGTAAGACAGTTAAACATTAAGTTCTTTTTTACAGCTACTGAAACACAGAGAGAAAATCTCTGTAAACCTAAGACATTTAATCTACCCTTAAGAAAAGAGTTGGAAATGTTCCTGAATAGTTGTGAATTACAAATTATTAAAGCTCTTGAAAAAGAATCTAGTTATAATTACTATAACATGCCTAGTAGAGAAAACAAATTCTTTTTCGATTTTATTAAAAATGATGAGTTATTAGTGTTTAAAGCTGATAAGGGAGAGCAATAGTTGTTCTAGATAGAACAATGTATGAAAACAAAATGTATGACCTATTGTCTGCTTGAATTTTTTATAAGAAAGTGTAATTTAAATAAATTAAAAAAGCTTATTTATTTATTGATTCCTTAGTGGAAAGAATGGTTTTATACAGCCAGAATTACTCAGGGTACTAAAAATACTTTACTATTGAGAATCCAAAATAAGTAGGATCTTTGGAATTCCAAATATACATAAAGAGCTAAATGACCCCTCTCTAAGACCTACAGTGTCTCGTCTACATAGTAAAATGGAAATTATGGCTATGTATATAGATAAACACTTACAGAGGGTAGTGGTTAACAAAAGTACATATATCAGAGACACTTTTGATTTCTTGGAAAAAAATTAAAGAAATATATGTGGAAGAAAGTGACTTACTGGTAACTATGGATATAAAATCATTGTATACAGAAATACCTAATGATGAAGGCATGGAGACAGTGAGGCTTGAATTAATTAAATCTAAGTTATATTCTGACAATACTGTAGGAATATTAATGGAATTTCTTGATGTTATTCTTAATTATAATTTCTTCTCATTTAATAGTGATTTTTTTCTTCAAACAAATGGAGTGGCAATGGGGTTGGCAATGGCCCCAGCTATGCCAATCTGTGTATGTATGGGTGGGAATTCACTCATATATTACATAGTAAGTATCAAAATAATATTGTGGCATTGTATCATTTTATTGACAATGTTTTCTTAATTTGGAGAGTAATGAACGAGGTCTTATGTGAATTTAAGACATAACATCAACAGTGTGTGTACTTTTTGGAATTTACCTGCCAATTTAATTTAACAACAATACATTTCTTGGATGTAACTGTCTTTAAGGACTAGAGAAAATTAGGAACAACATTTTCAAAATAATATGTACTTCATTATAGTAGCATTCACCCCAAAAAAGACCAAAGAAAATATAGTAAAAGGACAGTTGTTAAGAATTAGTGACTTGACAGAAAGGGAAGAAGATTTTAGTATAGAAAGTGACATTTTTTGTGAAAAACTTTATCAAAGAGGTTATCCAAAACCATTAGTCACAGATATTAGAACTAAAGTTACAATTCAGAGATACAAGAAACAGAAAAGAAGGTAGAGGAAATAAAAATGAAAATAAAGTGAGAATGCCTATTGTGAATAGTTTGGACTCATGGAGAATAAAATAAATAATAACTAATAATTGGAAATTGGGGACAAACTGAGTTACTAGAAACTGTAAGGCATAAGCCTCTCTTTATCCAAAAAAGAGGGAAACGTTTCAAAAACTTCTTTCAAAGTAAGTTGGCTATACCTAATGTCAGGTCAGACAGAAATGGAATGGTTAAGTGTTACAACTGTAATATGTGTAACTATTTGTTCACAGAAGAAAAAAACAGAATGCACTTTGAATAATGTTAAAATAACTGTCAATGGGGTCTTTTCATGTAAATCTAAGTATGTAATTTATGTCACTTTTTGCTTAGAATGTAAATCTTTTTATGTATGAAGAGCTACGAGAGAATTGTACAAAAGAATATATGAACATAAATATGCAGCTTCTATTGGGGATGAAAGGAATGCCCTGGAGAAGTATTACAAACATGGTTCATGCAAAGTTAACTTTACATTCCTTGTAGTGCACAGTTTAAAAAATGTAGAAAATTCATTTAATCCAGAGGATGACTTGGGGTGGCTGCAATATAGTTGACAGGTTAGACTCAATGCTTGCTACCCCCCCCCCGGTCTGAACAATACAGAAGATTTTATTATGTATCTGAAACCCAAAGGGTTACAACACTAAGTATGTGGTCATGTGATTTTTAAACTATTTAAATGTGTGTTTTTGAATGTTAACTTCCAGTCTGAAGAAGTCTTATTACAGATGAAAGCGCTTACTGGAATTATTTATTGTGGAATTGTCCTTGGATTTTATTAAAGCAGCTTGATTTCCTTTGGTTTTGTTCTGTTTGTATTGACAGTCCTAGCCAAAACATTATATCTCTTGCATTTTCTTTACACGTTGGACTCATGTATTTGCCAAGCATTTATTTTCTCAGCTGACTGGAAATTATTATTTTGTCAGCTTTGAATATTAGCCCCTGGTCACAATTGTATTCTTCCTTGGATCAAAATGTAAGACCAAATGTCTTTCCTTACTGATGTTTTTTGTTTAGGCTATACTTTCCTCGTAATGTCTTTCAATGGATAATTTCCAAGTCAACATCAGTACATGTCTGAAGCTCTTTTACTTTTTTCTGTCATTGTTAACTGTGGTGTAACCTAGAGAACCTCAAAATTTTCTTTTAGCAATTCTTCATGATTTTTTGGTAAAAAAACATTGAAAGAAGTCAGAGCCATTTTCCACTAACAATTCTTTACCATAGATATAATCTTGAAATTTCTCACTTCCATATACTACTAATAGGAGTTCCTTTTCTATCCAAATAGAAGCATTCTAAGGAAAATGTAAAGCTATATTTTGTACATATGTAAATGTTTTGACCAAAAATCAACTGTTCTGTTCTCTTGTGGGATCACAACTCCTACACCATTATGATTGACATCGGTTGGCAACACAAATGGCTTATTTAAGCCAAAGTATTTTCATTCTGAAATATCTGTAACTATTTTTGTGCATTCTGAAATGCTTTTTCTGATCATAGCTCCATTCCTATGACATATATTGCTCAAACAGCTTTTGTACATATTTCAGACATATCAGCGATAAACTTTACAAAATACAGCATCACTATTAAAAAAAATTGCAGTGCCTGCTTGTCTACTGGGCTTAGTATTTGCACAACTGTTCAGATTTTTTTGGATTACCTTTAGACCATTGTATTTTTCATGTATTTCAGAATTCTCATTCTTATTTTATTGTTTGTTCTTAACTTGAAATTATGCTGCCTTACTCCATTCAGTTACCATTTTTTTATATTCTTCCTGCGTCTGACCCAACACTAATATAGTATCAGTCATACTTGCAAGGCCTTCTAAATTTTCAGTTACTTGAGCAGCAATTCTCTGGAACACATCTGGAGCTGATGAAATATGAAATAAAAACCTAATGAATCTGTATTTTCCAACTGGAGTATTAACCCTGTAAAATTTGGAGATTTATTTGTCTATTATTTCCAAGATCCTCTGATTTGCATTTAGTATTGGGGAAAAACATAGATTTAGCATTCTTGAGACCATTTTTCTAACTGTAAACAACAGGCGATGATCTATGTAATCACTTGAATTCTTGTGCATCAATGCAAACAAAAGTGCAGCATTTCATTACAACAGTGATCATACTGTTCACCAGATATTTTGGCTCTAGTTGCTTCTTGATGACACCTAACTTTGGGATAGGTCTTATTTCTTATTCCACTTTTTTATGAGTGTTAAAGATACTTTTTTTTCTGAAACCATGAATCAGTGTCACTGCTTGTGGTTTTATCTGTATGGGATATTCTCCCAGCAAGCTAAAACAATAATTCCATAGCTTATTCCACATCAGGAAGCAATAATACATCACACAATACCTCTCCAGACTTTTTCAGACAATCCACTTGCAATGAGGAATAAAGTAAATATCTATATATAAAGCATCCCATTTAGTGAAGTGATCTACTTGCAACACACATAGTCCAGAATGGGGGAGCAGATCCATATTTCCATTCAGAATTATACCTCTATAGTACCAAACATAGGTACTCCCGAAAACAAATATATTTTTTCATCCCTGATTTATAATTAAACACTACATATTCACAAGTATATCTATATATACATCTACACCTATATCTGCTCTATTTATATCTATATCTAATATATATATATATATATATATATATATATATATATATATTTATATGTATATATATATATTTATATATATATATATAGAGAGAGAGAGAGACACACACACACACACAAAATATATTTATAATTTATATAATACTATGTATAAACTATATGCAGTATATATATATATATATATATATATATATATATATATATATATATATATGGGTCTACTTCAGAATGTCAACCGTTCAGAGTGCTGATTCTCATATGGCCGACACCATATGTTCAACATTCCGAAAGAATGACATTGTGAAATAGCACCATTTACCTATCTGTAAACACAGTAAAACTGTGTTATGCAGGGGGGCAAGCTCCCCTACACCCCCATGTGGGGGGCTGTGCCCCCCACACCCCCTGCTACTTAAATATTCTCACTCCAAGATCGCACTACAGTGCAGGAAAGGGGAAGCCTTTCAGACGTTCGCTCATACGATGTCGGCCATATGAGCTTCGAACATTTGAAAGATTGAACAAATGAAGGGCTCCCATAGATATATATATATATATATATATATATATATATATATATATATGTGTGTGTGTGTGTGTGTGTGTGTGTGTGTATGTGTTTACTATTGGAATAATCTGGTCATTATCGTGAATCATATGTCTGAAAATCAAAACAGGAACACAGACACTATGTCGAATGTAATGCCGGTTCAAAAACTCAACATTATTCGAAATAGTGCCTATATTCCTGCTTTACAAACAACACCACCTAATGTTACACCCCCAAGCAGTACATACGTACTGCACAAAACATAAATAAATGCCCTACAAATAATATATTCCAACTCCGAGATCGCACTACAGTGGGGAAAAGGGTAATTTCCGAATCCCCACTTTACTGTGAACTTATTTTACCGTGATCATGTAACCAATTACAGCTGTGCAAATGCATTTTCCATTCGCAAAACAGATCAGTCACACCTATGCAGGTTAGACAAAATTAAATCCACCAACTGTTAGTCGACATTCTTATTTTTGTCTAACCTGCACTCGGGATTGTAAATGTAAACTATATATATATATATATATATATATATATATACGTACACACAGACACAGTATATATATATATATATATATATATATATATATATATATATATATATATATATATGGGTCCCCTACACATGATCAAAATTTCAGAAAGCCAATTCCCATATGGCCGAGACCATATGATCGACTTTTGAAATTTCGATCATGCAGAACGGACATCTACGTATAGTGCGGAATGGGAAGATTCCCATCTTCCACACTGTAGTGCGATCTCGGACTTGGTATATTTAAATTGCAGGGGGTATGCAGCCCCCCATGGTGGATGCAGAGGCTTGACCCCCTGCTAGCAATGTGTAGGTAAGTTTTCGTTTTTTTTTTTTTGTTTGTTTCTTTATATGTTCAAAACTTCAAAAGTTGAGCATATGATCTCGGCCATATGAGTTTTGGCTTTCTGAAATTTCGACCATGTATAGTAGACCCATATTTATTTATAGATATATGTATATACATATATATATATATATATATATATATATATATATATACACACACACACACACACACACACACACATATACTTTATATACCAACTATGTATAATATATATATATATATATATATATATATATATATATATATATATATATACACACACTTATACTTCCGCAGCAGGGCTAGCCACACAATGGTGTAAACCATGACTCTAGATGATTGTCACTGTTGAAGTGATACCCTGACGCCATGTGCAAAAATGGGAAAAATCGGTTGTGAATGGATGGATGTATACTTACATGTATTATATATATATATATATATATATATATATATATATATATATATATATATATATGGATATTGTGATTTTCTGACAAAGTGAGGTATTTAACAAAACAGCTTTATTTAACCTTAGAAGAGGAATAAAGATTTGAGCTCAGATGTAACAGTTTCCCTTTTTCCAGCTATAAAACAACTGATTGCTGGCTTTATTGCTGCAAAAAGTATGAAAAAGAAGCTTGACAAAATTAAATTTCCTTCCTTTCATTCCTTTGTCATTTTTACAGAAATTAAAATAGTTAATTTAGTTCGGTGTAGTGTTGTAGAGTCCAACATAAATTCTTATTTCAGAATTCCTTTAACAGAATGTTCTTATATCGGACAAGCAGTATTTTAGTTCAGCACGCTTTTTACCATAGACAATGGAAGAAATAGTTTACTTTACTATTTTTTTCTCAACCCCTAGTTGCTTCACTGACATACCCAGCAGTCCAAATCTTTTTTTTAAGAACACAATAGCTTTCCTTCCAAGACAACTCAAAACTTCTGAGAAGTAAGAAAAGTAAAAAAAAGTTCTTCCATTAGCCTCTCTGCTTCCATTCATCTCACAGTCTTCAAACAAGGCCAGAACAGAAGTCCATGTAAATCTGAAGCTGCAAGTGTTTTCAAAATTGCAACTGAAATAACAAGCTCAACCTCTTCTTCTGAACTGGCTCCCTGATGACCCCCTTTTAAATTTATGAGCATGGGCACTACAGCCATGCATTCCCCAGATAGCAAATCTTATGTGTTAAGATTTAGACTATAGGGTCTTGATCCTTTCCGATGTACCAGTTAATAAATAATGTACTGAGGGTGGGCCTCATTTTTTCCAAAATGTGCCCAAATGCAGTTGAATGCAAGCAAACTTATGTCAAGATTGGAATCAGATAATTATGTTTGAATAGGCCCACTGGCTGCAAAAATGATAAGTTGTTGGGAGTAAAAAGTATAATGCATAAAAAACATGCTTATAGCAAAGCTTCTGAGGAGATTGGTAAATAAATAACAAATAAACCATTCATGATTATTGGATCGCTATTGTTAAGGTAATAAATAATGCTATAACAGACAGAATATCTGGCAATACAAATTTAATATTCATTTTAAATCTCAACTCATGAGTAGGATCAGGAATTTTTGTAACATGATCTCAAAGAAATATTGCAAAGACAACCGTTTTATACCTTAAAAGACATTAGTTATATTATAAGGAACACATGGTATGATACAATTTTAACAAATCATAATCATATATCTATTCAAACTATTCACATGAAAAGTACATGTTTGTGAGCAATGCATATCATTTTTATTTTTACTGAACAGGGAGAGCTGCATCCAGTCACATCTTGAACTCTGCTTACCATTTTACAATAATACTTAATGAACTTTTGTACTTGAGAAAACTTCATTATGATAAATTATGGTATAGGCCCCTCTTCCATCTTTATGTTGTTTTTTCAGTACTCTTTAAAAGTAGCCCACGTAGTTATTTTCTCCCTTAGTTTGATTTAATAACACAGCTACAGAATTTGCCTTTATACAGACAGGATACATATACCAGATGCTTTGCTGTTTGTTACAATAACGGGAAAAGAATGTAACATTCCATCAGAGGCTGTAGTTACACACATCTCTAGGCATTCAGAATAACAGAATTTTAAAAAGATCTTACATTCACTATAATATTTTTTTTTCTGTCCCCATTACATTCCCCAATGCAGTGTTTTATAGGTTGCCAACATCAGTGCTATTACAACTGTCAAACACATATGCTATAGAGTGTCTTTGCTTTGGAGAAATCAATACCATTATTTTAGCTTTTGTCATAAAATAGTTTAGCAATACATTTTTAATTAAGGAAGATAATAAAACTTTGAAGACAAAATTGCAGATACTATAACAATCAAGCTCTGAAAAATACTTATTCCTATATTTTCAAATGGGTTACCTTTAGTACATTGACAGCCCACTACATCGAATTCCACTTTTCAGACATGGCAGAACACCGACAAATAAAGAGCCGAAGTTTCCGGCACGGTAAGTTACCGTTTGGCCATCCACCTGAACTTTGCCCCATACCCCCACGATAGTGCATTTTCAGAGTTGGAATATTAAGTTGGGGGGGGTGTGGGGGTTGTGTAGTCGGTTTAATGTGAACCCATATATATATATATATATATATATATAGTTTACTGTCAAATGAACGAAAGTCGCAAGCGTGAACGGTTATTTCCGTGATGGAAAACCTTGACTCATGCATATTAAGTAGGTCATAAGGTCGACCCAACAAGATTGACAACTTCTGTAGATATTACTAGTAGCAACTCCCATTGCCAACCATGCCTCATGTCTCTGCTTTGTGTATGTCCTTCTGAATGGACGTACACATAAACGTCAAAATTCCGACTGTCGCTCCTACCATGGTCGAGGAGGGGGCTGTCGTGCAACTGAATGCTGACATTTTGATTGTAAACCTATATATATATATATATATATATATATATATATATATATATATATATAAAATGTTAGGTAATTTAATCATTTTAATAAGTACTAACCTATCCTCAAAGCTAAAATACTCATTCATTTTTCTAATAAGGAGTAACATTTTTTCAATTATTTTTTTCAAAGTTATTATTAATAATCTTACCCACCTCTTGATAAATTTTTACTCCTAAATATTTTATTTTGTGTCTTTCCCAATTATATTTATACTTAGCTTCAAACTTACTATCTAGTAGTTCATTTAACACTAAAGTGTCAGCTTTATTAAATTTCAGCAGTGATACTTCTTGGAACTTTCCAATTTCCTCATCTATTTCATCAACTGAATAGTTTTAAGTCTCCTATAGTTTGTAAAATATCACCTGCAAAAAGCTGCATTTTAGATTGACAATCCTTATTAAATGAAAAAAAACATCAGTTTCACCATTGCTTCTTATACTACTTATACTGTTAGCTAAGGGTTCAATAACTCATGCAAATAGTACATTTGTTTAAGGCGAATCCTTGAAAAATGTAAAATACAATTTTAATATATGCTTTGGCGTTTCTATACAAGTTTTTAATATTGCAATAAATCTTTCTGGAAATGCAAACACTTCTAAAATAAGTAGTTCCATTATACAGAATCAAAAGTTCTCTTTCTCATAATATCTAAAGTAATTACAATAAACAAACAATTACAAAAAATAAACAATAAACAAAACATGCTGGAGGGATAGGTTCCTGACCCAGAGACTCCCCAGACTCTGGAATAGATTGCCCATACATGTCAAGCAGAGTGCCTCTTTGAACCTCTTCAAGAGGAACCTTGACGATTGGATGGGAGAAAGGAAATTCACTGCAGGGATCACGTCAGTCGCCCTGCTAGACAGGGGTCCAGGAAAGTAAATAATGTGGGAAGAAATAGCCAGGGAATTGTTATGGCTAGGCTTGTATAGGCCCTAGGGCTGATAGCCTAGTACCAACCTATGAACCTATGAACCTATGAATTATAACCATTTTTTGTTCATTTCTTTAGCTAAAATCTAAGATTGTTACTACCCTTTTACTGTTGTCATACATTAATCAATTAACTATAAATCCTGTTTGATCTTTATTAATTAGTTTATCTACTATATCTCTTAATCTTTTAATGAAGATGGAAGCAAATATTTTGAAATCTGTATTTAATAATGAAATCGGCCTATATGAGGAAACTAACATTTTATCCTTCCCTTGTTTAAGTATAAGTGAGATTACAGAAAATTTCTACATAGGAGGAGTTATGTTGTCACTGAGAATTATCATGAAACCTTTGCTCAGTAATTTTCTAAAATATTTATTGGAAGCAGACTATATAATTCCATACTCAAATTATCTAGCCCTGGAGCTTTGCCATTTTTACCTTTTTTAAAACTTCTTTAACTTCTATTAGGGTAATAGGTTAATTCAACATAGGAATTTACTGATAGGTTCATAGGTTCATAGTTTAGTACTAAGCTAACTGCCCTTGCGAGCCATTTTAAGCCTAGCCAATTATCCCTTGTGAGACTCAAACCTTGCACCTTGTGTTTGTAAGGCAAACACCTTAACCATTAAGCCACCCACCCCTCCCTGTGATCATTATTAGTAATATTTTTCTTAAAATACTTATCAATTTTGCAATCATCAGAATTATTAGTTTTATTAAGCTACTTGTGGATTTTTAAAAAAATATTATGTATTTTCTCTTTGTCTGACGTAAGTTTATTAGTGTGAGGATTTCAGATATTATTCATTTTTGTGCCTGTTTGCTTAAAATCTTACTTGTGTCAGCTAATATATGAATTTATTTTGGAGTCATTGCATAGCTATACTGTTTTAATGTTTCTACATCTAGCTCCCCTTTATGTATTAAAATTGTTTGATACTTTTGCATTAGTTTTTTTAATGACTTCAGTATTATCTAATTTATTTGTTTGTTGTTCATACCTCACTTTATGTATATTATCTTGTATTTCTAATAAATCTTTGCTCCAGTGTTTTGTTTTCTTACTAGAGACCATAGTCTTATTCTATCTTTAATATGCATTTTTAAGGGCTCCCATAGTATAACTTTACTAACCTGATCATCATCATCATCATCATTTAAAGACATAATTTTCTCAATTTGTTTCTTAAGGTAAATCTTAATTTTTGTTTAATTTCATCATATATATTAGAATTCTGTAAATAATCTGAATTTTCCTTGGATCCATTGATATATTAATATTCAGTGCATTATGATCTGATAAAGGAAATAGTTTTTAAATAATGAACTTTGTTAAGTAAATCTATGGAAACATATATCCTGTCACTTCTAGTTTGCTCCCTATGTCCATAAGAACAGTGGGTAAGAAACAATGACTTACCTCCTGCTTTTACTATTAAATCAACTAGATTATTATTGCTAATCCATCTATTTAGTGATTTAGCCAATAATTTTAGATTTTTTCTGTTCACTTGTAGCTTCTATATTAGTTATGAAATTAAAATCTCCAGCTAAAATTAAACTGTGCTTCCAAGGATTTTGTATTATGTTTAAAGGATCTTTAACCACTCTTGCACCTATTTCATGGATCCAATAAAAATTAGCTAGTGTATAGGGTTTGCTATTATATTTAGTTGCTAAAATGTATACATTCTTTTGGGATCATTAATAGTTTCCATGATGCTGGACATTACAATAGATGTTCTCCAAAGTGCAGCAGTTCCTCTCCCCTTTTTGTTAAAAGAAGCAGATGATAACATTTTGTAACCTAAGTCATTTATATATTGAATATCTTTAGCAAGTGAGTCTCTTGCAAGACTAGGACGTCTCTTTTATTTAATTTTAAATACCTCATTAATAATTTCATTTTTTGCCATTATTTAATCCATTTACATTAAAAGGGAATAGATTAAAATATTTATTGTGTGTATTTCAGAAGATGTCTTTTACTAAGAGATAATGTGATACATCTATCCACCATATTAATTTAATTGTATATAAAAATCTAATATATTCATGCAAAATTATTTTAACTTTCCATATTTTTTGAATTCTTCTTTTCTGCAGACTAAACTACCAAAACTCATTAGTAACAAAAACAGAAACAAATATACATTATAATATATATATTACTAATAAAATGCATCCTACCATATTTATTTTACATTTGTTGACTGGGATAGTCTGACTGGATGCATGTCCATTTTCAGCGGAGGCTTGGGAAGAAAAGCTCCAAGGGCAAGCAGATACAGCATTACATAATACCAGCATTACATATTACAAACAGACTATTTACAGAGATTACATAAGTAAGCAAGTTAAACAAGTTCCACAGGTTACAGTTAACCCTGAGCGCAAGTCAGGATAAAATTAAATTACACAGTAAACTGGTTAACAGATTTTTACACATTCTAGAGAGAGTTAGCCAGGCTTGATACATTGACATAGCCAGTTAAGTGAAAAATGTTGTATGAGTCTAGTTTTAAATTGACCTAAGGTGTAAAGTAAGGTAATATCAGCTGGAAGAGAGTTCCACGATCTACTTACAGTGTTTGCAAAGAGAGAATCACCGGCTGTGTTATTAATTTTGCTAGTCTGAATTAGTAGTTTGTTAGAGGATCAAAGTGGTCTAGGATTGTTATAGGGGGTGATAATATCTTTAAGAGCAGGAGTATTGTCCGGATTATAGAGGATTTTATAGGCCATAATCAGTTGGTTATACTGGATTAGGCTGGGTAGTTCAAGCCACCCAAGCTGATTTAGATTGATGCAATGATGTGTCCTAAAAGGCAGCCCAGTGGCAAACCTGGCAATGTGGTTGTAGAAAATTGAGAGTTTGTTAAGGACAGTCTTGTTTAAATTCGAGAGTAGAGGGGATGCATACAGAGGGTTGAAAGAAGGTGAGAGCGAGCTATGGCAATTTTAGCTGGAGGGGTTAGGAAGGCTTTTATTCTGTAAAGTGACCCTAGTTTTTTATTGATGGTTTTGATAGTTTGATTAACATGTAGGTCAAATTTTAGATTATTGCCTATGATCACACCTAATAGTTTTCTAGAGGGGTCAGGGGAGATTAATGTGCCATCATTTGATTTTATGGTAAAGGTGAAAGCGGTAGACCTATGTCTTGGTGAAAACAATAGCATTTTAGTTTGTTTGGGATTTAGGATCAGGCAATGTTCAGAAAGCCAGTTTTCTATTGTATTAAAGGTGGTCTGGGTAGCTGACCATAACTCTACTGGAGATGTGGCTGAGCAAATCAGAGTAGAGCCATCAGCATATTGGATACAGCTGACGTTTGGGATGACAGTATAAAGGTCATTAATGAAGATGGAGGACAGCAAGGGCCCTAGTATAGAGCCTTGTGGTACTCCAAGGGTGTTAGGTAGAAGGTTAGAGAGTTTGTTCTGCCAGAGGACAGCCTGCTGTCGACCATTAAGGTAGGATTGAAACCATTAAAGGGCTCCAGTATCTAGGCAGAATGTTTGCAGGGTGTGGATAGAAAGTTGGTGATCAACCATATCGAATGCCTTGGAAAGAACCAAGAAGAGGGCTGAGGATATATAATTATTGTTGCAATTATGGTTTATGGTGTTGGTAAAGGCTAGGAGGGCTGAAGTAGTGCTGTGATGAGGACGGAAGCCATGCTGAGTGTCTGCCATAAGGTGATTCTGGATTAGGTGGTGCATGAGTTGTCTATGAATACATTTTTCCATAATCTTTGCAAGTGGAGAGAGTATAGCTATTGGCCTACAATTGGAGAATTTAGTAGAGCTGCCTCCTTTGTGAAGTGGAATTACATAGGATATTTTCCAGATGGTGGGAACTTTAGCTTCTACTATGGTTTGATTGATTAGTATTGAGACGGGGTATGCAATAGCATCAGCTGATTTTTGTAGGTACTCAGCAGGGAGTTGATCAGCAGAAAGTGTAGTGGGTTTTAATTTTTTGATCAAGGTATGGATAAGTGAAGTGGTGACTATTTGAAAGCTGAACGCAAGTAGGTTTCTAGGGATGCTACTTTAAGGACCAGGGAGCTAGGAGGTAGTTGGCTAGCTAGGGCTTGAATTGTCTCAGTAAAGAATTGGTTAAAACTATCAGAAATATCTTCAGGGGTTTTATCAATAGTAGCAGCAGGGATTGGGGTTGAAGTTTGTCCAGGATGTAGTAGATTATTTAAACCTGCCCAAAACTTCTGAGAGTTATTTTGATTTACTGTCTGTAAATTACAGTAGTATTGTTTTTTGTCTTGATTTTTTTGGTTTCGTTCCTGGATTGCCTGTATTTAATGTGATCTTGAGGGTCTTTAGAAGAACACCATAAAGCCCATGCTTTGTTTCTAAGGGTAATTTTGAGTTTAGACTCTTTAGAAAGCCATGGCGCAGTTTTTGCCTTGGTTCTCTTTGAACAAACAGGTGCATGCATATCAAGGATCTCAAAGAATTTGTTGTTAAAGTATGCTACTGCTTCCTCTAAGGGGATGTGTTTTAGAATAGACCAAATACATGAGTTTAGTTCTTGTTGGAATTTGGCAGGGTCAAAGTTTTTATTGTTTCTAACCTTTCTGAGTAAGGGTTGTTGGGAATTAATGGTTTTGTGCTTAATTACATATGTGAGAAGGTGATCGCTTAGGCCATCAAGGAGGGTGCCAGAGGTGTATAGTTGGGGGTGACTATTTATGAGTACCCAGTCAAGTATACTTTCTTTTTGGTTGGGTTTACCTATCCTGGTAGGGGTGGATATAATTTGTGTAAATGCATGCAGGTTAATATGGGTGGTTGGGGATTCTGAGGAACAGGTGTCCCAGTCTATGTTAAAGTCTCCAAATGGTAGGGTTTCTTGGGGTAGTGACATGATAGCCAGTGCAGGATTTCTTCAAATGTAGATATATTGTTACCTGGGGAGAATGTACATACAGATGATATTAATGCATTTATTTTTATTAAGTTGCAATTTGGTGGCAAGAATCTCTGAGTTATTAATCTTAGGTGGTTGTATTACATCTGTGGTGACATTCAACTCAGATTTATAGAGTACAGCTACCCCACCCCCCTTCCTCGAAGCACGATCCATCCTGTGTATGTTGTACCCAGGTGGTAACACTTCATTGTCTTTAGTGTTAGGTTTTAACCAGGTTTCAGATAAACAGAGACTCTCAGGGGAGTGGACATCAAGAAGTGCATGCAATTCATGTACCTTGTTATTAATGCTTCTAATATTGAGATGACAGACTAGGAGAGAGTTAGTTGGCCTATTAATTGTAGGTTTGTAGCTTAGATTGCAAGTAGAGGGGATATGTGTATCAGAAGTGAGTGGGCCAGGGTTGAGGTGAATATCATCACCAAGTATTAGGTTGAGTCTATACTTGGTGATGAACTTCAGGAATTTGATTATTAGTTTGTGGTAGTGTTTGGATCTATAGCTAATGTGCCTGGGGTTGAGATGTTGATAGACTGAACAAGATGTTGGATAGGATCTGGTACTGTAAGTATGGTTGAAGGTGGAAGGATTTACAGCTGGGGTGATAGTATGGCCTTTTGGGACCTGAAATCCCATGAGAAACTGGTTTTCATACAATGTAAGGAGGTATGGTGCGAACAAGAGGGGTAGTAAAGAGGAGTATATCATTATCTGTGATTCAGCTAGTGAGTTAAGGAACTGTTTTACCTGGTGATGCAACACCAGAAGATAGAGTGGGGAGGTAAAGGTACTGGAAAGTGGATGGGAGAATGCCAGATGAAAGATAATAGGTGCTATTAAAATGTAGGTAGAAGAATGGGGGTGGGTGGAATTATCCCAGAAGAAAGCAGATAGGCTCTAGAAAGTGGGGCAGTGGCTGTAGTACTATAAATTTAGAGGTACTGGGGGTGGGAGGGAATTGGGGGCAGGGAGGGGAGTGAAGAGAGCCCGAGCGTAGCGAGGGTGAATGTAGCAGGGCTATTGCAGTTTACAAGGTTTCCTAAGGTGTCCTAAAGCTATAAGGTAAGTATTATAGCTCTTAATGTAAGAGTCAATGTACTTAAGTTACAGGGGAAGGAGGCAACCACTCAAGTAGAACAAAAGAGCCCTATGGCTGACGAATATGGTGACCTGCTTAATTACACAGCACTGTAAGTGAAAGCTTAACAAATGCTTTTTGTGTGTGCAACCTACTCTGTTTAAATGCTGAGAGAAACTGATTGCAGTCCTGTAGACACCGTTTTGTAGGGAACTGTAGAGTTCAACTAGGAAAAGAGAAAAGCAGAGGTTTTAGGGTAAGCATGAAGGCAACAACAGGCAGTTATTTTATTATAATGCATTCAGAAATGTTTGGTGGGGGGGGTAAAGTAGCATACTTCAGAATGAACTAAGATGTATAGCTAAGAAACCAAAGCAAGAGAGCAATGCAGTAAATAAACACTTGCCATATTTTAAAGATATACCAGAAAAACTAAATCAATTGTTCACAATTGCACAACTGAAAAATTGCCAGTAAAAGCACTTCAGGTATAGCTAGCCAAAGTTATTCAAATCATAAAAGCACTTCTTCAATGTGTGTGTGCAATTTAAACATTAGAAACACATGCAGCAAGTAGGAGCTCTGATTATACACTTTCCCTAGGTACAGGTTCAGTTTAAACACAAATATTACCACAGAAATTCAGTAAAGTCACTTATAAAGCATACTTATAGAGCCTCTGAAAAAAAATAGAGCAGTCTGTGCAGAATCAGAATTGAGCAGCAGGTCATTCAGTTACACAAAAACTCCATACAATGAAGAAACTTACTCTGAGTCACACCAGGTCAGCCAAGGGGGGAAGAGAGTGAGGGAAATCCAAAGCTCCTAGATTTGAAAATGATGCCTGTACTGAATTGTAGCAGTTTAACCTGTTTGAGGAAAAACGGAGGGTGGGGGAAAAGAGAAGGCAGTAGGAGTGGTTATAGGGAATACCCTGATTGACTCAAGACACCACACCAGAGGTATGTTGAATGTAAGGGCCTAAAATCTGCACTCAGCACTGTGTTATTTGCACTCAGTACTTTAATTTTAATGTTACTTGCACTCAGCACTGTAATTTCACTTATGTTTAGCAGGAAAGACAGACCAACAGTATACAATTCTGGGAATTTCTACAAGGGTTACTTGTTCAAATGTCAGGCTGTTGCAGTTTACAAGGTTTCCTAAGGTGTCCTAAAGCTATAAGGTAAGTATTATAGCTCTTAATGTAAGAGTCAATGTACTTAAGTTACAGGGGAAGGAGGCAACCACTCAAGTAGAAAAAAAGAGCCCTATGGCTGACCAATATGGTGACCTGCTTAATTACACAGCACTGTAACTGAAAGCTTAAATGCTTTTTGTGTGTGCAACCTACTCTGCTTAAATAACCAGAAGAAAGGCAGGTGCCAAATGTTCACTAATAACCAAAAAGAAAGCACCCAAATCCAGGAACTGTGACACGAACAGTTTAATCACAAGAATAACGCTGAAAATTCACAACACGTTTTCGTCCTTGACTTCATCAGATAATATCACTTTGGTGAACTCACCTTAAATATGTTAAACTAATTACAAATGGCCAATGACAAAACTGATCTAATCAAACAATAAAAAAACAATTAAAACATATATATATATATATATATATATAAATTTGTAATATTTACTAACACCACTGTGAAAATCATACCCAATAAATAAATATAAATATAAATAACTACATAAATATGTATAATATATATATATATAAATATGTATAAATAATTTATGTACCATTTCTAAAATCATGAAACATTGTACTAAAAAAAAACATATATAATGTACATTTAAAATATACCTAGAATGGTAAAACAATACTATAATTTGGCAGACCTCAATTTTAAAACTAGCTTAAGTGAAATCATGTCATTAAGACCTGGTGTTCTATTGGCTTCTAATACAATTTGCCAGAATAATTCTCAATATTCTACTAATGTTTCCCAATTCCCACCTCTAGGGTCCACTGATACACTTTCTAACACAAAAAATCTAAACGTTGCTGATTTACATACACCAGTGTGTTTATACAATGCATTGTTTTCTTTTTTAGTCCTAATGTCATACAAATGCTCGTAGATTCTTTGCTTTAGCATCCTTTCACTTTTCCCTATGTAAAATGAGTTGCATTTTGTACAAGTAGCTAAATATATAATACCCTTAGTGTTACAATTAACAAATGTTCCTAAAGTTAATTTCCTTTGTCTACTTGGTAAATATAGTGATTGTCCAACAGTAAGGTGTGTACAATAACTACACCTTCCACATTTGAATAACCCTACTTTCGTCCTAGTAACATTTTCAAACATTCTTTCATTTGTCCCTCTCTCTAAAATGTTCTTAATATTAGTACCCCTCCTGTAAATGAATTTTAATTCTTTATCAAAAATGCAGTGTAAGTCAGATAGTCTAGAAAAATTATTCCATTCTCTATTAATAATTCTTTTAACTAATCCTGACTGGCCATCATAGGTTGTAGTAATGCCGGATTCATATTCTACCTCACTATTTTCATAATTGGAATCTTGTCTAACACAGGTTCCACTCTTACCTAAAATAGGTGCAAACTTGCCCCTTCTTTCACTAGTAAACTCACTGCATATTTGGTCAAAAAGTTCACTCGGGTAGCCCCTATTTAAAAATAAACTTTTCAAAACTCCACACTCAGTGTTGTAAGTAGTGTCGTCAGAGGTCATTCTACTAAGACAAACTAATTGACCTTTCATCACATTTCTCTTTTGATAGGGTGGATGTGAACTAGTGAAGTGTAAATATGAGTTTGAAAAAGTCTGTTTTCTGTAAATTTTGGACCTAAAACCTTCCTTGGTCTTGGTAATATTAACATCCAAGTAATTTAACATTTGGGTATCATATTTATGTGTAAATTTTAAAAAAATCAGTCGTACATTTAAAAATTCAATAAATAAGTTAAAGTCATCTTTGTTACCATTCCATAAAAAACATAAATCGTCTAAAAACCTACCATAAAAAGTCCAAGATCTGTTAAAAACCGAAGTTAATAAATATGTATTTTCCCAATATGACATAATAATATTGGCATAAGTAGGAGCACAATGTGCCCCCATGGCAACCCCTTTACATTGTTTAAAATATTCTCCTTCAAAGAAAATAAAATAATTTTTTAATACCACCTCCATTAAAACCAATACCGTTCTAAACTCATTATGGGTAATTCCTGAAAATCCTACTAGCATTTCTTCAAACCATTCAAGGCCTATGCCATGGGGAATACTAGTAAATAAATCAACCACATCTAAAGTAGCAAAAATCAAATCTTCAGAAAATAATGTTTTGTCCAACTTTCTAAGAAGGTCCCAGGAATCCTGAAGTATATAAGTATTACTCATAAGCACTTTCTTTACCTTAAAATCTATATATTTTGCAAGAGGGGCTGTTATAGAACCTTCTGCAGAAACTATTGGTCTCAAAGGTGGATCGTCAATATCCTTGTGCACCTTAGGTATGCCAAAAATAGAAGGAACCTTCGGTTTTTCAACATATAAGAATTTGTGTGTCTCTAAATCTATTAGTCCATCCATTAATAAATCATTCAATAACATGTGTATTTTTTTGTATGCCTCATTTATTTCATTAATAGATACCCTTGTATATTTAGTAGAATCACTTAAAATCTCCTGCATTTTACCCTCATATATAATATAGTCCATAAGCACCCCCCCCACCTTTGTCGGGTTTCATAACCCTTAAGTTTTTGTTTTTACTCACTAATTTGAGTGTTTCTTGCTCAGCCAAGGATAAATTAGATTGCACATTGTGTAACCTTAGTGACTTCCTTAATTCATTTTCTAAAACTAACTCAAAATTTTTTAACTGTGGGTGTAGGGGTGGATTAAATGTGCTCTTACGGACTAATTTGTCCTCTCCAACTGTTTTTTTACAACCATTAAAAAATATTTCCAAGTTTTTCTTCCTAATAAACAACTTAATGTCTATTAAAAGTTTAAAAATATTGGTTCTCTGTTTGGGTATGAATTCAAAGCCTTTTGAAAATAAATCAAAAAAAAGTTTTAGTCACAGTGGTGTTAGAATAATTAAAAATGTTGAAATCATTAAATGTCCATTTATGCCCATCGTTTAGTACACATTCATTTAATTCTTCCACCTCATTTGTTTCCTTCCTCGGGGCCCCCATTCTCTCATTTGGTAGTTTTTTGAACTGTAATCTATAGCTTAAATGCTGAGAGAAACTGATTGCAGTCCTGTAGACACCGTTTTGTAGGGAACTGTAGAGTTCAATCTGTTTAAATGCTGAGAGAAACTGATTGCAGTCCTGTAGACACTATTTTGTAGGGAACTGTAGAGTTCAATCTGTTTAAATGCTGAGAGAAACTGATTGCAGTCCTGTAGACACCGTTTTGTAGGGAACTGTAGATTAAAATTCCATCAAAAACTAGCCAAAAGCTACAATGGCTTACAAATAATTAATATAATATTATATACAAGTTAAAAATTAAGAAACTCCTAACTTAGTTGTATATTTTGCCACTATTTCCCCCATTGCTACTTAAAATTTAATAATCCACGTCTGTTACTCACAAATAGTAAATGATATGAAAAATAATCCATATCTATTTATGTAATGGTAGTATAATTATCTATTAAATATTCTAAATTATTTGCAGATTTAACATTATTATAGAAAATCTTTACATATAATATATGTGTGAATATATGTATATATATATATATATATATATATATATATATATATATATGTATATATATATATATATGTGTGTGCGTGTGTGGATATATATATATATATATATATATATAAGTAGAACAAAGTAGAACATGAAAAAACAAAAACTTACAGGTGACAATCTAAGCGTACCAAACTGTTATACAATAGAAAAATCAGTGCATATATACATTTACCATGCTGAAAGATATCTACATACTTTATAACTCTAAAGCTCTGAATGCATTTTAAAAGCACAAATGTATATGTCTTAAATTTGTATAACACCCATAATATGATAAATATCAAATTATCTAAATACCCTATTAATTCATTAGCTTAATTCATAAAAACATATACATTACTAAGTATAAAGGAAATATCTTGTTTCTCAACAGAGTATAAAACATTTGAAACCTAGATTGTATTTCAAAGTTACATAATTCTCATTCCAAACCACACTCTTCTCTCCCAGATTCAATCATCTTGAAAAATCTGCTCTGCTTTCTCTCAAAATGAAAACAACTGAATTAGTAATAAAACATTCAGATTTTAGCCCTGACTTAAGAAATTAGGTATTTCAGGCAATCTTAGTGAATCCAGTGGCATACAATATGCAAAAAGCTTGAAAGTTCATATAGCCCTATTTCTTTCATTCTTCCCAAAAGTTTTTTTATTGTTATTATTTTGAAAAACAATAGAACAAATATATTATTGAATGAACTTCATTAACAACCTTTTAAAAGTAATAAAACAAGTTTGAAAATAAATACAATATACACAAAATGCCTGAAATAATGAAATGAAATTGAAAACAAAATAATATGATGTTCTAAAAAATAACAATCAGAATATTTAAAATGTGAAAAACCAGATTGCACAAAAATTTACAATAAATAAAAAATCAAGAGTCAATGTTTTGTTGAAATACATCAGTAAGAGATATTACTTTAATCCAATGAATGTTAATGAATAATTTAGGGTAAATCATATGTTATTTTACCTTTGTCTCTTTGATTGCAGTTTCTTTCAATGTAGACAAGAATTCTTCAAATTTAGGTGGGGAGGTTACAATCCCTTGTTTTCTGATGCTTTTCCTTTCCAATGCTAAGATAGCCCATGTTAGAAAAAGATTACAATTTGTCATGTTTCTAATTTCATTTATATTGAGTAATACAAATTTAGTAACAGGGTATCAAACCATAAGGCTTTCATAAAATCTTCTATCTTATTCCAAAAGGATTTCAGAAGGGGACAGTCAAAGAAAATATGTGAGCAATTAGCATCACAAATTAGACTACATTTCCAGCAAACTATATTACTGCGTTTATTTATTTAGCCATTCTGTCTGGTGTTAAAAAGATCTATATAAAAATTTTCAAGTGAATATTCACCAATACTGAAACCAAAAAGTGTTCCTAATTGAAACTCATAATTGAGAGCTATTCTGTTTGGAGACTTGATTGTTACAACCTAGAGTAATATGGTCACAAAATTATTATTTAAGTTATTATTGACTTTTATAAAAAATCTGATAAAGTTTAGATATGAAATTTCCTACTGAGAGACTACTACAAAATATTTCCTGAAATAACTGGATTAATTTAGGATTTTCATTATATGATGAATGTGTGATCGTTATACATTTATTCTGACCATGTGATTTTATATTATGCAGTAATAGCCAGTCCTGTGCATTTAGATCAAATCTGTTGATTAGGCGTTATATTTGTTTTCTTTTTAGGTCATTAAAACTTTGCTGCCAAAAAAATAAAATTCTTAGATTCACAGGTAAAAGGTTTATACATCTGTATATCATTCATTTTTTTTTTTTTTTTTGTTATGGAGAATGGAATTATTGTCTCAAACCACAGTTTCACATCTATTCTACAAAGAATTGTATTTCTAAATGCTTTCAGAAAGTGATTTATAAAAGAAGATGATGAAGAATAGGAGAGAATATATTGTAAATAATAAGATAAATAATACCAAAAAAAGTTCTGTCAGACAGTAGAGCAGTCTTCATTCAAGTCCTCTTTGCTAGAGTTAAGAAGAGA
The DNA here is from genome assembly GCF_019279795.1 of Protopterus annectens. NCBI lineage: Eukaryota > Metazoa > Chordata > Ceratodontiformes > Protopteridae > Protopterus > Protopterus annectens. The sequence continues at coordinate 504,373,807 of NC_056751.1, read as the reverse complement.
AAGATATAGAATTTTCCATTTAGAATTGTAATTTGTGTCAACCCACTTTAGTATTATTTTAAATATAGGAGCTTTAATGTATGTGTTCATATATGGGAAATTAATTCCTTCCAGATTCCAGGATTTGATGTCATGTAAAACTATTCTAGGTTTGTTAGGAAACCAAAGAAATTTTACTAAGAATCATTTTTTTATTTGTAATCTACCTTAAAAAGGGATTATAATCTTGTTCCAACTGGAAGCTAAATTTAATATTTTCTGTAATATTTTTTGTAATTTGTTTTAATTATTTCATCGATTTGGATAGGGTTATGCCTAGATATTCTAATGAAGAAACTTGTTTGCCTATAATGTTTTTATGACTTTGAAGTTTTTTTTTATTTATTAATAAGAATTCAGATTGTAATTTGTTGAAGTAGAAACTTGAAAAGGATTGAAATGATTTGATGATATGGTTTGGCTCCTTTAAGGCTGATCTTGAGTTAGAGATGGTTAATAATATATCATTTGCAAACAACATAATTTTGGAGTTACAGATCTCTGTTATTTCTATACCTCTTATACTAGGGTTTGCCTGAAGTAAGACTGCTAAGATTTCAATAACAATGCAGATAATATAGGTGAAGATGGACATCCATGTTTTAGTACCCTTGAATAGGGATACCTTAGTAGAGATAAAAGGAGCAATTTTAACATAAGCGTTATTGTTTTGTATATATGTATTAAGTAATAAAATTAGAAAGAAATATATATAGCAATAAACATTTTGAATAAATAATTCCAATTAAAGGAGTTGAAAGATTTTTCATTGTCTAAACGTATTAAGAAAGCTTTTTCTTTATTTATATTTAAGTAACGTATGGGAGTTAGAATTATTTTATTATTACCATGTGTTTGTCTTTGATATATAAAACCTGACTGTTCTAAGTTAATTATTTATGATAAGGGCTTTTTTATTCTCTATGATAAAATAGGCATGGTGATTTTATAATCATTACTTAAAAGTGAGATATGTCTCTAGGTGGAACATAGATGAGGATTTTTATTATCTTTTAATATAGGGGTGATTAATGAGTATTTCCTCAAAGGAGGAATCTTTTAATGATTTTGTATTTCTGTTAGAGTTCTGTGAAAAAAAGATATAATACACTGGGAAATAATTTGTATAATTAATGTATTATTCCATCTATATCTGGGGATTTATTGGATTTGAGTTGATTATTTTTTTTCGGGGAAATGTGGTTATGTAAGTTATCTTTTAAAATTGAGGGATCTTCTTGATCAGAGACTGATCAAAATCAAACTTGAAAAAGTCAAGTTCAGTATTCTTTTTTGGTTTAGTGAAATAAGAGCTTCAGGTATGTCACCAGTTTCTATACACATTTTGTTATATTTGCCATTTTTATTTTTTAAGATGTTTTTATTTTTAGATTGACTTTTAATTCTTCTTGTAAGATTATGCATATGTTTGAGTGACATAGCTTAATAATTAATTTTTTACTTTTCTAAAGCAAAAGCTGTCTTGTGTGATAAACTATCTAAATATCTTTTAAGATTTCTATTTATTTTTGCATAGTTTTGGTTTCATTATAATATTTGCTTTCACTTCTAACAATTGAGCTTGGATGTCCTGTTCTTTTGTTTTCATTTTTTACCATGCTAATGCTCTACCATAAATATAGCCTTTTAAAGAATCCCAAATCATAACTATATTACTAACCTCTGTATTATTTTATTATTTTATGTATTTTTAAAGAAGTTTAATTCTGCTGTAATCATTGTTTTAAACTCTTTTAGTTTTTTTTTATTTTAGACATTATTATATTATTATGTTTTAGATATTCTGCTTATGAATGATACTTTCTCAAATTTAGTGTAGAATTTAAAGATTAGAGCATTGTGGTTGGAAATAGGGCATGAGATAATATTAAGTATGTAAATGTTTGAAATTAAGTCTTGGGAGATTAGTAATCTGACTATTCTAGTCTGAGTGCAATATCTATGGGCATAGTGGGTAAAAATGTAATGCTTTAGGATCTCTATAATTAAAGGTATCCTTTAAATTGAGTAATACTATCCAGTTTTTAAGTGTTTTGGTCATTGAGGTAATTCTAGACTTTCTTTCATTACTTGTGTCTATGTCATTTAGAAGACAATTAAAATCTCCCTCTGTTATCAGATTTCTCTTTTATAATCATTTAGGATAATATCTAAATGTTTTTGGCTAAGTTTTGACCAATTCCAGGAAAACAATATAGATTTATTAGGGACCAAATTCTATTTTTATATTTCATAACTACAAATGTCAAGAGACCCTTTTGATCTTCATATTTGTAAATAATCTGTGGTTGTCTCATATTTTTCTTCCACAGTATCATTACACCTCTTCTCTTATTTTTAAATGTTGACTGGACTAACGTTATATCATTGCCAGGATTCCAAGTATCTCTATCCATGTTTTTATGTGAATTTCCCGTAAAAACATTAATAGCAACTTATTTTTATTTTGGTAATATCTGCGGTGGTGGTGCTGCGGTAGCGTTGTTGCCTCACAGTTAGACGTTGTACATTCGATTCTCACTTAGAGCGTCTTCTGTGTGTCGACATGCGTGAATGGCCGTTCCTTCGTTGAAGGTTGTGCATTAGGCCAGGCAAGCCAGCATGTAAAAAATCTACTGCCAATCATTAGTGGACCGGAGTTCCGCTGTGGCGACCCCTAACCGGGAAAAGCCGAAAGACAGTTTTATTCATATTTTGATAATGTAGCAGGTTGGATCTTTTCCTTGGATTGCTTAAACCATTAATATCTAATGAAAACAGAGATATCTACATCAATAAGTTAATTTAAAGAAAAAATATTTTATGTAATTTATCTAGACTGTGTATAACTAATAACAGACTGCCTCTAGCTATACTGTGGAGTATAATAACTAGTGATTCAGGCATTATAAAAAGTAAAAATAATAACAGAAGACAAAACATTATGAAAACTGAAAAAAAAAAACATGGAATTTACAAGATTCCTAGTTCAACAGATATGGGTCTATTGAACTATCCCACACTAATTGACCCATGTCTAGGACTTGCTAAGAATATAATTAGCATTGTTGTTAGAACTCTGAAGTAATAATATGCTCTTGAAATATCTTAAGAAAACCAAGAACTGAAAAAAAAGGAAACCAGAAAATATATTATATTGGTGGAAAAGACTAAATGATTATATATGACAAACATTGTGTACATTCTACCTGTCATAATCATATTTGTCTTTCCTATTTTATTCTCTTCCTGTTCATTTTTCCCCATCTCTCTCTTTCTGATTCTAATCATTTGCTCATTATTTCTGATTCTTTCTATCACCGTTCCATGGGTAAATAAAATTTGAGAACTCTTGGTAATATATTTGATAAATAGAATGCGGAGACTGAGTAGAAATAAAGTTATGTACTGTTCCTTTAAGCAAGGATTATATTAGTTCTAATCATGTATTTATATGGCATAATACACCCTAATATAAAATTTAAATGGTGTTAAGAGACCACAAGCGCAAATAAACAAGAGTCCACAATTCAATATTAGTACAGATTCCTCATAAAATAAAACATCAAACCCCCAGGTCAAAACCCTACCCATAAAACTATTTCTATGTATGGTCATTTAAAGCTAGACACAAGTTCTTGTGTTCAAGGAGAATATTTAAAAATAAATAAACCAGTTAATTTGCTTAATAACATCTCTGTTTTGAAAGGGAATTAGGAAAATTAATTGATAAATTTCTTTCCTTTCTTCACTGTTTCATACACCAGAAATATTGTGTTTCTTAAACATTGTCTCACTAGTCTTTATCACTCATCACACAGTTAATCTTATGGCCGCGGTGGTGCAGCAGTTAGCATTGTTACCTCACAGCAAGAGGTTCTCCCATTCGATTCTCGGCTGGAGCACCTTCTGTGTGGAGTCTGCATGTCCTCCCCACGGTCGAGTGATGCTAAAGACATGCAGGTAGGGGCGAGCATGAATGGGCGTGCCTTCTTTGAAGGTTGGGTATCAGGCTGGCAACTCGGCACTGTAAAAATCCACTGCCAATCATGAGTGGACCGGAGTTCTGCTGTGGCGACTCCTAACCGGGAAAATCTGAAAGACTTTTAGACACAGTTAATCTTATATCCTCTAGAGTCCAAGTGTTCATCTCATCCAAGACTATATTTCATAATTACATAAAGCTTAGGATCAACACTCAGAGTATGATATTCTTTTTTTATTTATTAAAAAGAATCATAATATTATTCAGTAATACTAGTTTAAGATCAGCAGAACTGTTACTATGATGAAGTAAATGGAGATAAGGGAAACCTAATTCTACCTCTGGCAGTGTAAACAAAAAGTTATAACATGGAGAGCCAATGTATCTTCCTATATGTTAGCAATGAAGTGAAAATACAGACAAGTAGTTTGAGATGAAACAAGGCAAATCTCTCACTCATGCAAAAACTGTAAAACGTGAATTTTTCTTCACAACAGCATGTGCTGAACAATTGGCATAGCATGTTTTACCATCAGGGCAACTGCTCTTAGGCAAGGTGGCAATCCTTTTGCCACTGGATCCAATGCCATGCTGCAGTAAACCAGAGGTTTCTTTCCATGCTTTTGTATAGGCACTCCTGCTACAAATCAACTTTTTTATGACAGAAAAGCATGCATGGCTTTCTGTAATCTGGTAAGCCTAAAACAGGAGTATTCATTAAAGCTTGTTTTAACAGAATAAATATGTTTGTCTCTGTTTCTACCCACTGTAAGGGTTGTGGTGTAGTTTGTTTTAGCAGGTTTGTCAGTGGCTTTGCTAGTTGTGCATAATTTAAAATTCATTGCTTGCAATATCTTGCCATACGTAAGAAATATCTAAGCTGTTTTTGGATGACTGGACATGAAACTTTGGTTACTGCCTTGACACATGAAGGTAGTATGTCTATTTTCTTTAGTAACCAAAGCTGTAACTTTTTTATTGACACCTTATATCTTTTTTTAACTAATTTGATAATAGGAAAACAGCATCATTTTGGCAATTATGAAAGGGGCATTAGCATAATGGTTAAGGTCTTTGCCTTCCGTGGACAAGATACAAGGTTTTATCCTGACCTCTGTCCAATAACTGTTTAGAGTCTGCATGTTGTCCATGTGTCTCTACAGGTTCCTTCGATCTCCAAAAAACATGCTGATTGTTTTCATCTCAAATTCACCCTGTGGGCAGCAGCACAAACTCTAGATGATGCCCTATAAGAGTTATATGGGCCAACTGCTTTGGGCATCTACTGTGGTGCACAGTATCCTAAAGACAGGAAAACATGGATCACAAAATGTGTGCTTTGAGAGGGCTAGCCAATTGACAGTGTAAAAATATGGTTCTAGGTGATTTGGTTATGTTGATTAATGTTGTCAAATGGGTATGGGTATTTGCTTATGATAAGGGGGTTGAAGACCCAGCATACTCCGACCTATACCAGGAACTCATGCTAATGGTGGGAGGGATGTATGTGCCCCTGTTGGCCAGTGTGTGTCCATCATAAAGCCCAGCAGATCTGGGTCAATAAGCTACTGGCCATCCAATGTCCAGTTGCCCAGTGTGGGTTACCTGGGATAGTTGTGTTGAGCAAAAACTGGACATAAAACCAATCAATCTGCCAAATACGAACAAATAATTGCTGCACTCAATGTAAGTTCACTGACAGGACAGACCGTAGAAGTGGATGACATGATGGTAAAGAGGAGGCTGGATAGCCTATGTATCCAAGAGACAAGATGGAAGGGGCAATGCTGCAAAGCAACTTGGCTTGGGATCCAGAGTTTACTATTCAGGAGGAGGACAGGCTAAAAATGGTGTAAGACTTGTGGTAAGGGAAAGGATTCAGAAGAGATCTAGGGATGTCATCAGAATTAGAGACAGACTCATGGCAGTCAGACTTATGATAGGTCAGTATTCATAATCTCAGCCTATGCCCCACAGGAAAGTTGTGATAGTGAGGAAAAGAGTGCATTCAGATAGCAGTTGCAGTTCAACATGAATTGGTGTTGACAATGAGTGACCTGAATGCATATAAAGGGACAGACAGAGCAGGATATGAAAACTGCCTGTGTCTACATGGGTAGGGCAACAGGAATAAAGAAGGAGATGCCATTCTACACTTCTGCCTGGCAAATGGCTTGAAAGTAGCCAAGACACGGTTCAGAAAGAGAGACACTCACAAGATTGCATACAAGAGTGCCCAACATGCAACTCAGGTAGACTTCCTCCTAGTAAAGAAAGGGCACTGGGGTAGAATCAGTGATTGCAAAGTCAGCCCCAGTGAAACAGTTGGCCCACAGCATAAACAACTGCTTGCTACAATCAACTGCAAACAGTGGTCAGAGAAGGCTGTAAGGTCAACAGAGATCAGGCTAAAGACAATGAAGTTGACTGGATAGAAAGCACAGTTCAATGAATTAATCAGGGCTCCAACACCTCAAAAACAAGAGGAAATAGGTGGAGTTGAAAAAAAACAGTAGTTCTTCAAAAAAGCATGCATGAAGACTACAAAACAGATATGTAGCCAAACCAGGCATGGAAATAAGGTACATAAGGAAAGCTGGTGGTGGAATGCAGAACTCCATGAAATCATCAAAAGAAAAGAGTGCAGGAAAAAGTGGGAGATACAAAAAACCGACCAGGCTAGGAAGGAATACTGGTTGGCTAAGAAAGGAGTTGCAATAGCAAAGAACAAGGCATCAGAGGCACTCTACTAGCTTCTGGAAAGTGACACAGTAGATAGCACAAAGAAACTATATCAGGCTGTAAGGCAAAAGATGGAAAGATAAAGAGGATAGTCAGGCACCCTTCATAAGGAGTGCCAGGAGCACCCTACTCACCAGTCCACAGGACATCAAAGACAGATGGAAGAAGTACTTCCAGCATTTTTTGAACAAAGCAAACTCCACAAACGCTGTATTGCCACAGACACAACCTATAATGAGAGAAAAGGAGGAGCCCACTATAGAAGAAATAAAAACAGCACTAGGGAAAATGAAGTCAGGGCAAGCAGCAGGCTCAGATGAGATCACAGCAGATATGATAAAAATGTTGAGTGAGATAGGCAAAAAGTGGCTCCTGTGGGTATTCATAGCAATATGGAGAGAAAGGAGTATCCAGATGACTGGAGAATAAGCATACTAGTGCCAGTGTTTAGGAACAAATGGGGTATTCACAACTGTGGGCAGTATAGAAGTATCAGATACCTGTCACATTGCATGAAAGTTCTGGACAGGGTAACTGATAAATGAATTTGCAGAGTAGTAGAACGTAAGATGGGAGCAGTTGAAAGAGGGAGCCAGAAACGAAAGAAAAAACAGTAAAAAAAGAGTATGGGGAGGTGCACAACTACCTCTTACTCAGGTTAAGGAGATTAATGCATAATTACAGCAGTTTGGATACATGTTTATAGGTAAGCCAGAGTGCCTCCACTTAGAGAAGCACCATATAGACAGAGGGCCTCAGTGGCCCATCAAATTGGCTCCATACAGTGTACCTGGATAAACAGACATATAGCAGAATTACAGGAGATGCTGGATCTACTAAGGTTCACCCAGGAGTCCATTTTTTTCTGTTATAAAATGTCTTATAACAAAATATAAGCTAATAAATAAGTGCAGTAATAGAATACCTTCCAGATACCTAATCTGAAGCAGTCTTAAATTCAAGAAAACAGTAAGTGGAAGGAGAGATGGGGTAGTAGATGGGAGGCAGCTGAGAGGCCCCACAAAGCAGGGGTATAGCAGGCAAATTCCATTTTGTACTCACAAGCTCTTAGTGCTATCCCCCAACACCTATCAGTTAAAAATGGACACTTCTTAAAAATGCTGCCCCCCCAATTATTTAACACATGTAAGCAACAATTTCAGCTGTTTCATCCTAAAACTATTGAAAATATTATCTTTAGATTAACAATATTGTTTCTGTTGTTAAAAGTCCTTTATTTAGATTTATTTAGACAGTTGTAGACATAATATGACCTGGAAAAAGCTGTATTGATATCATGCTAAAAAATGTACTCAGTACAGTACAAAGAGTAAGAGTATGCCTGGCTACACTCTTGCCACCAAGATGCATAGGCATAGCTCTCAACTTCCCATCTCTGAAAAGAAGAACACCCCCTCACATAATGTGGCAATATTTTACTTGAGGGCTTCACCAGATGCGCAGTAGCAAGCCCCGCCCAAAACCTGCCCCCGTGCTATTTCATAATCGGGCACAAATTAATATGCATTCCCTCAATAGTAACACTAGCATATGTTTCTAGTATGTAGAATCTAGTGTTGATATCCATAAAGTCAGCACTGTAAGATAGTCTTTAATAATTTGTGTTGCATGGGATGTACGTATGGTACTTCATGAGCATCTTTTAAGCAGTTCATCTTTCTTTAATCATGTGTTATTATAATACTTGAAACTTATTTTATTTTATTTACTAACATGGCTGCTTTAGTCATGTAAACAGTTGAACGTGAGTACCCTCTGCAAAGTATAATAGTAAGCACAAGTATAATAGTTTTACCACACATTTCGAAATAAAAGTTAACACGTCTTTCATTGTGCAGAACGTGCTTTAGACATGTTTATAAACAGTTTCATTCACATTTTTGGTGCATGCTGTGGTTTGTTTTCATGGTCTCATTTGCTTAAACTATAAATGTTAGTATGTAATTTATGCATTTCATTGGGTTTAAACTTGTCTCTGCCATGGCAACATACTGTATTTATTGATGTTTGTAATAACGCTGTTACAATCCTGAGTTATGTAATTTTTTTTTTACATTGCGATGGACATCCTCCGGGAATTGTTTTTACTTCTGATCAATGGGATTACCTTCCCACCTCTTAGATCAGTACATATCTTTTGCAGAGGAAGCGGGTATACTGTTTTATGATCTGACAAGCAGTAAACAGACGTACTGTAGTGTAGTGACCCAAGATTGGTAGTGTATAATGTGCAGTTACATCAGTTTCTTCTGTTTAAGGGGTAACCAGGCTTGTTTTATTCCGCGGTGGTGCAGCGGTAGCGTTGTTTCCTCACAGCAAGAGGTTCTCCCGTTCGATTCTCTGCTTGGGTTGGGAATGCCTTCTGTGTGGTGTCTGCATGTCCTCCCCACGGTCGAGTGGGCATTCGAAAGACATGCGTTGAATAGGCGTGCCTTCGTTGAAGGTTGGGCATCGGGCTGGCAACTCGACACCATAAAAACCAACTGCCAATCATTAGCAGACAGGAGTTCCGCTGTGGTGACCCCTAACTTGGAAAAGCCGAAAGACAAACAAACAACTTTTACAGGCTTGTTTTAATTCATTGTCTTCAATCTTCAGAAGCCAGTATTGATATTGCTTCCTGTGGGATTCACTGACACTTTTAGCAACAGGTGATTAGAATGCCATGTCAGTCATGGCTCATTACATATGCAGACCTGGTCATCAATCATTCGTGACACGCCCACTTCTGCGCAAAATGCAAGGTGAAGCCCTCAAATAAAATATCGTCCATAATGTGGAACACTACCTCTCAACCCCTTAGAGCAAGAAATCTGGACAAAGGCACAAATAATGGGGGTGGAGGCAAAAGCCCTAAAATAAGGATATGTTTTATATTATTCTTACAAACTTTGAAAGTTGATAGAGTAACAGGTTGAAGAATATGAAGTCTGAAACTCAAATTTGTAACATTATTATCTGACTTAATTCCTCAGTAATTTGCCAGAAAAAAAAAAAACTCAACTTTATGAGAAACAGACCAAACATATGAGGCAAAAATCTGGACATTCTGCGAAAATCTGGAAGTATTTGTGGAACAATTATTAATAGCTTCAACTAGGATGCTCATTGAATGGTTATGTGATCCTTTTGAGTATATCTTATCAAAGAATTAATACGATTCAGTTCTATTTCCATGGATATCAGTTAAAAATTGCAACACCGAATGTGTGACAAACCCTTTCAATGTGGAGCTTCGTGGAACACGAACCTTTTAAGACCCCCCCCAATCCCCATCCCCATCCAACCATGAAGAACGTTCCTCCTAATGAGAATGATACACTTGAGCGGAACGCTGTCCAAACTGAGCCCCCAATTGCTAAAACCAGACTTGGCGTCCACTAGGGATTAAACTATTTTAAATAGTCTCCCTGATTATGCTGAGATTTGTCCTTATTCGAGAGCTATGGTACTCTGAGTATTTTTTTTTAAGTTTAAAAATGCAAAAGAAACGATGTAATAATTTCAGTACACTATGTATGCCTTGTAATTCGTACAAAAAAGCACAACAGTCAAAAATATATACAGTGCGTGTGTTTAAACACATATATAAATAAATATGAGCAATGAAGGAAGAGCGTAGCATCATGTGACCCGTAGACGTTTTGAGAGTCCGCCTTTTTTTTTTCTCCGGCGCTTAGGAAATAAAGGGGGATCTCGGCGCGAAGGAGGATGGGCGATGGTGGAATTCACTTACTGTGCCTTACTGCTAGCAGTGGGGTTCCTCTGTATTGCAGAAGTAGGGGTACTTCCAGGCAGGTATGAACTGCTGCACGTTGTTGACAGAATTATTTTTCTGTGTCTGTCTTTGTTTTGATAGGATATGGTCCAGGAAGTGAAGTTTTTGTTTACTGGGGTTGCCGTGGAGCATGATGTGGCTGGTCATGCGCATTGTTCTGACAGCTTTTAAGCATGCAAGTCTATGATTCAGGAATCAGGCCAATGTTGGTGATCTGTTGGCGTAGTGTTTTATGTTTTAATGTTTTAAATTGTCTTGCTTTGTAACTTTAAGCACCTCAGTGCTGCCATCCCAGTGGTGATGAGCAGCATGGTTAGGCATTTGTTATAAAGTTCATACTGCCTTAGACCCTGGTTTAAAAAAAATCCTAATTCACTGTAGTACTATTAGCACGTTGAGTACCATTGACATTGTTTTTTACAAAAGCTGTTCGTTAGGTACAGTTTGCTTGTAATTGCAGTTAGTCTGGTTGAATGGTTCTGCCGCTGTCTGTTGGGTAGATTTATTTGATTTTCACTTGTTTCTCCCTACTTTATTATCTCTGATATTTCAATGGATTTTTCAAAGTGAGTGATTTGCAATTTTAAATAACTTTTTTTGTACTTGAAGTACAGGATAATTTGAACGCGATCTGTTTTATGTGAAGGCCTTTCTTGTAAAAGACTGTAGAACAATTTGTACACTTCTGGTTGATAAGAGCAATAATGTGCTGAAAGTATTCCACCAGCCAGAAGCCTTTTAATCGGTAAGTTGCAGCTTGCCTTGTGATACTAAGATGCCTGCCTCATTCCTCTGTGCGATTATTATTTTTTATTATTTTATATAAGCTGTAATTTAATTTTCTTTGAGTTGTGTGTGTTTTAAAATTGTAATGGTCTGTGACTCGGTCAAGATTGAAGAGTTGTTGAACAGTTAACATATTCCGTTGAGAAACTGTCGGTCTCTCTCTTGAATTAAACCACACCAGTTTGCTAAAGGGGACCTATTATATTTTTACCTATTTCCCCTTTGCTCTTCCTCTTAAATTTCACCTCATCTTTCTTGGCTGTTGGGGTTTCGTGTCCATGTTGTAACCCCTCATTATCTATTATCCCGATTGAGCAGCATGGGATTGTAAACCGGATTTTTGGAACTGTAAATTGTTTAGTATTTAGTCCTGTACAAGCAAGACCACTGGACAACGTATGTTTCTAGACAGCATACCTTTGGAGTGTTAAAATAAAAAAATATATATATTTATTTATACACACATTTATTTATTTATTTATTTATTTATATATATATTTTATATATATTTATATATATATATATATATTTTTATATTTATATATATATATATATATATATATATATATATATATATATGTATATAACAAACTTTGGTAAATATGCCAATTTTATTTACATTCTGTTGCATCTCATTGTACAAAATAAATTATTTTTAAATACTATAGGCTATTGGTGTAATGTCTCATACCATGGCATATTTAATTGTTCTATTTTGGGAACTGCTTGGGCACTGCTTTTTATCTTAGCTTCAATTTCTCTATGTGCCTAACTAAACATTGCATTCTTGATGTTCATATCCTTATAGTCCACTCCTTTAGCTAAGCCTTCTAACAGTCTGTTGGCCTAAATTACTGCTGGTTCACAGTACCCTGTATAGTACTATCATCAGGGGTGATCATTATCCAGAGACTGTATTCCTTATTGTTACCAATTTTAGTCTATAGGGTTCCCTGCCTTTCCCTCATAGGTTGGTACTAGGCTATCGGCCCTAGGGCCTATACAAGCCTAGCCATAACAATTCCATGGCTATTTTCCCCCACAGTATTTACTTCCCTGGATCCCTGAATCTCCTATCTCCCATCCAGTCATCAAGGTTCCTTTTGAAGAGGGCCAAAGAGGCGCTCTGCTTGACATGTATGGGCAGTCCATTCCAGAGTCTGGGGGGTCTCTGGGTCAGGAACCTATCCCTCCAGCATGTTTTGTTCATTGTGATGACAAGGTTTAGATCCCTGGAGCGTGTCTCTCTGAGGGATTGGGATTTCTGTGTAAGATGTCCAACAGCTCTGGGTTTGACATGGCCTTGTATGTTAAGCAGAGATTGGCTCTGAGTAGACGATATGCGACAGAGTATAGGTGGAGTTTTTTTAGATGGTCAGCATAGGGCATCTGCTTTAGGCATGTGATTCTTTTAGTGAGGTATTTCTGCAGCATTTCCAGTTGTTGCAGATGTCTTGAGAAGTACGTGCCAAATGGGGCGTTGTATTCTATAATGGGTCTAATGAGGGGTGAGTACAGTGGGACAGTGACTACCTTTTTTCTGGATGAAAAGCCATTAGTGATGAGGTGTGCCACATATTTGTAAAATATAAGAGCGGTTTTCCCTTACTTAGGTACTTTGCAATTATAGGCTGTTTAGTGCCTACAATTAATTTCTCCTTATTAACAAGGAGAGTTGAGTGCTTGTATCGGTTTAAGACTTCCTAGTGCTTTCCAGTAGGTTTTAAAGCAAGTGCTAGTCACAGGGATGCTTAAAGGTAAGATGAAAAAATGGTTTATACTAAACACTGTAGTGTGCACTAGAGTAGTTAGATGTGAAAGTAGGTAACTTTAAGTTTTACCTGTCTAAAAAGTTTTAGTGGAGAGTCACTATTTTTGAAGCAGCAAGATAGATTGAAAGGGGGTGGTCACTTTTGTATTCTGATACTATGGAATACAGTAGGATGGCCAATAAATTTAAATAGTTGAAGGGAAGTGATTTCACAAAATGATAATTTTGTGCTTACTCACACAAGCCAATAAAAACAGAGAGGAAATGAGATATATGGTCAAATTAACATAAGGGGAAGGCAACTAGAAAGACAGTTTAACAACACTACAGTAACCGGGTGGGAGGGTGGGCAAAGATTTTCTGTCTGACTCACAAGAGACAGAGCTGTGGTCTCCAAGTTTTAATATGCAGTTAAAAGCAGAATACAAGTAAAACACAAGGTAAATAAAACAAATCACAGTATTCAAAATAGAAAAAGGCAATAAAGTAATAAAACAAATAAAAAGCAAACTAACCTTTCCCTCACAGCAAAGTGTAACAGAGTCTGGGTGAGCCTTTCTAATAAAGCTTAGTGTATAGCCTTGAACTTTTTGTGTTGGCTCACATACGTGTGCAAACATGTACAAGGTAATAGATCTTCAGTGGAAATAAATGGTAATTGTACTAGGTGGCTACCATCCAGTTGCAGTGGCAACTTGAATTTTTTTCCAGTGGTAATGCTAGTGTATAAGTAATGAATTTGAAAATTGTGCTAAGTAACAGTATTTCATAACAGTTCCAAATGCATTTTTCTTTGATAATAAATGGGGGGGGTAGGATCTTGTATTATGAAGTTAAAATGGAAGTGGCTGCCAGTGTGTCTGCACCTTTTTCATTCACTAGCACACTGGCAGATGTTACTTCTGGAATGTTTTAACACTGTACTTGTTACTTCCCCATTAACAGGAAGTGCAAATTCAAATATCATGGGTCCAGTCTTCAATATTTCCTCCCCCTATTGACTGTATTAGAATATGAGTTGTGAGCCAAAAGTAGCTTTATGTTGCTAACAGTGCTTTTTCCAGGTGACTTCCAAGATGGCTGAACATTGAGTAACAGCTGCACTCTAGCTCTCCCACTGTGAGAACAGAAACTCAGCAGAGAAGGCCAGTAGACTTTTGTGGTTATGGGTGAATTTCAGTAACTGGCTAGTAAATGTACTGCCTGGATGCTAGGAAAAAGAAGTACAGAGCACCTGGAAAAAATTTGGCTACAAAAAGTGAGGAAGAAACCCTGACTGGGGAAAGTTCTGCGGCTGTTCATCAAAAGGTAATACAACCTCCAGACGTGACTTCCAGTAACCTACAGGAAGATAAAACAACTGCACACAGACCTGGTTTGAAACGCTGATGGAGTATATCCACACACAGAACAAAAGGCTGGAAAAAAAATGGAAGAAGCTTTAAACAGATATTCAGATGAGGTGATAAAGCTACAAAAATCAAAGGTTGAAATGAAGAAAAGCCTGGCTGAATATGAGACTGCTGAGGAAGAGATGTTTCAAAAAATAGTATAATTAGAGGATATAGTAAGTAGGGAAAACCTGAGATTTTTATCTATACCAGAGAAGCTGGAAGGAACGGACTACATTAATTTTATGAAAGCACAAATAATCAGTTGGACTGGTGTTCTATAGCAGAAGTTGTTAGTTGAATGGACACCGTGTATTCTCCAAACCTGACTATGAGAAAGCAACCTAGAGCTTTAATAGTAAAGATGCAATCCTACCAGCAGAAGGAGTGGATTCTGACAAAACTGTGACAGGACAAAATACTAAAAGTGGGAGACAGCAGAGCGTTTTTGGAGCATGATTGCTCGTTGTACACCAGTCAAAAGAGAAGTAAATTCATTCAATTTTTCAGGGACTGGCAAGACACAGGTATGAGATTCAAACTGCTGTACCCAGCTGTCTTCCAGGTATTCTTTCCTGGAGGGACAAAATCATTTTTTGATGAAGTACATGCTAAGGAGGAAAAGTATATGCCCTACTTCATATCATTTAATGTTCAGAAAAATGCTTTGGGGAGGGGAAGAGAGGGGAGAAAGTTAACTGTAAGTAAGAATCTTTTTTTCTTAGCACTATTTTTGTGGTGTATGGTTTTCTTTCCATGCTATAAAGTAATATTTTCAGTTATTTTTAAGTTTAATGGGGCTTGTAAATAGGTGCTGCTATTTTTTTCCATTCATTCTCGCTTCTCTCTTGTTAAATTTTAAGAAATGTAGGCACTACAATTACAAAAAAAAGCCATGTTAAAAGAGGATGGCAAAAGAACAATTAATGTGCTTTTTCTCATTCTTGCATGGGGGTTGACTGATTTAAGGGCCATAGACTGATTTAGTAACACATTTTAAGAGAAAGCAAGTAAATGAAAAAGAAAATTGAATGTTATGAAACTTTTTTTCTAACAAATGAATGTATGCTTAGTAGTAATTCTGTATCTGGCCCTTTTGTCTCCATGGAGATAGTCTGATAAAGAGAAATTGGTTACAGTTTGGAGGAGAGTGGCTGGGAAAAAAAGAAAAGCGAAACTGGCTAGAAGGTAATGTTCTCTGAAAGCATTCAGGAGTTTTCCCAGCTGGGAGAGCAATAAAGATAAGATAAAAGCAGTTAGCACTTGGTAGAAGCACAAGGCTGCACCATGCATCTTAGCATGGAGAACCTTTCTTTTAGGTTTAGTCAAGTCTCTGAGGGTGGCTGTTAGTTTGGGATATTTGTTATATTAGGATGGTAAATCTTCAGTATTTGAAGATGTACATAGTGTGTGTTATCACATTATTAGGTTGTTGGGAGATATTGGAGTTTTTTTTTTTTTTTTTTTTTTTTTTTTGAGGCCTTTCAACAAAACAAAGTTTTATAAGATGTGACATAGGTTCAAATGGAAAGTTTAACCTGCCAAACTGTGCATGTAACACAAAAGCTGGAACTAGACATTTAACAAAAAAGTGTTGTACATAAAAGGTGGAAATAACTTTTTAATACAATGATGTTTTCTGTAATGTCTTTAAATGTCAGTAGTCTCAGATGCATATAAAAAAAGAATAGTGAACTATTTTTAAAAAATATATGGAGTGGAAATACCTGTGTTACAGGAGACACACTTGGAAAGAACTGAATATGTGAATTTGATAAGGTAAGGTTTTCAAGATGGTTATTAGTGGAATAACTGGGATAAAGGAAAAAAGGAGTACTTGTATGAATTGCAAGCGAAACTCCAATAGTGATAGAAGAGGATAAAAAAGATGATAATGGCAGATCTGTAGTGCTAAGGGACTATTGGCAAGGGAGGAGGATTACACTGGTATATATTTATATTCCACCTAAAACTGCTATAATGGAGTTTAAGACAATTCTAGGAGAAATAATCAGTTTTCAGCAAGCAATACTACTTAAAGGTGGGGACTGGAATATGATTTGCTGCAGTGAAAATGTGTCTGTGGCCCAGAAAGAAAAATACAATAAAGGGTGGTAGATCTTTGAAGAAATCTATGAAACTATTTGGCATGGATGATGTGAAATCAGTAATAGTTCCCATTGAATTTACATATTATTCTCCAATCTATAAAAACTGGGCTGGGATAGACAGAATTTACATTTGACAGGAACATGTCCATTTAAGTGAAGGCCTTGATATGCACCAAATACGATTTCAGATCATGCAACAATAATTAAAATAAAAACACAGGGTAATGAAAATAAAAATGAGACACTGGCGCTTTCCCACCTATCTGTTGAAAAGAGAAATTTAAGGAATGGGTAGTGGAGATTATTCAGGAGCTATTCGAGAGGATAGACATTACTTCTGAAAATATAGCTGTGGAGTAGGATAAAAATAATGCAGAGTTTAAAAATAGGGAGGAAATAGAAAGAGAGCTATGGTTAAGAAGTAACAAGAATTATTTAGAGGGACTGACAAATGTTAAAGTATTGCAAAATAGGGGAATCTCAGAGAACAAGAAGAGGATCAACTGCAGAAATGCTAATCAGAAATTAAGGGATTATCTTGATAATATACACAGATTTTGTAAGATTACTGTTAAGCAACTCAGAGTAATACCAGAGCACAAAAACCTTTAGCACAATGACTCGGGCAGTCAAAAGTAGAAAGGACTTGGGAGCCTATAACAAGGAAGATAACGAGGTCTTGTTGTGATATTAGAAATATTTCAGAAATTCTATGACTGTCTGTATAATGCAGAGGAATATGGAAATCAAGAAAAGATACAAATGGAAATGTTTATCTAAAAATTAAATATGCCAAGATTAGAGGTGGATGAGGCTCAATTATTAACTGTTAGGCTAGGAGGGAATGAGATGAAAGTTGTGATGTGTAACCAATGTACAGGAAAGTCTCCAGGAAGCGATGGTATTCCTGTGGACGTTTGGAAGCTACGAGGGAAAAAATTGATAAAGATCTGGAAAGTTTTGTTTAACAGTATTTTAAGAGGAGACATACCAACATCCTGGAAGAAAGCAGTGGTGATTGTAATACCTAAAGAGGGTAAAGATCCAGCTTCATACAGTCCCTTTCAATACTAAACCACAATTGTGAAGTGTTCATGTCTGTGATGGCTAAAAGAATAGCAAAAGTAATGCCAAAATTGATAGAGATAGATCAATGTGTGACGGGAAGGCAAACATCTGACCACATTAGCAAAGCATTGCTGATCCAGAGGGAAGCAGAATGTAAGAAAATACAATTGTTGTTTCATCTTGATGCAGAGAAAACATTTGGCAGTAAGGTGGGACTTTATGAGCAGAGCAATAGAAGTACAGTGTCTGCATTATCTGAAAAAAAAATTATAAGGATGATTAGGAGGATATATGAAGGATCGGAGGCAAAAATAAAAGTGGGTGGAGTTCTCTCTGATATTTCTGCTTGAGAAGAGGAACCTGGCAGGGGTGTCCTCTTTCCCCTTTGTTATTGCATTATATTTAGAACCATTGGCAAAGAAAATAAGGGACTCAGAAATTCAAGGATATAATTGGTATGGTAGTCAGTAAAAGCTGGCTGTATTTGCAGATGATGTTATTCTATACCTGACAAAACCAGAAAGAGACATTAGTGTTGTGGAACATTTTGAAACAGTTTCACATATATTTTCGCAATACAAAATGAATGAAGCTAAAACAAAGGCAATAGCAGAAATTAATTGCCCATATATGAATTGGTTCTGCAATATGCATATTTATGGGGACATAATAAAAAGAAGTATTTAGGAGTATGGATTAAAAGTGATTCTGGTGTGGCAGTCCATGATATGTGGGAAGAGACTAAACAAAATATAATAAAAAAACTGGGAAAATGGAAGCTTTGTTATATTGATAGTAATATACAAGCATTTAAAATGTGTTTAGTCTCAGTATACAAAGGTTGGGCTTATTTTATGTACCAAAGAAGTTATGGGTAGCATATAATAAAGAGATGAAGAACGTGTTAGGGGAGGGGATAGGTGGCAAGAATCAAGTGGGATAAGCTGATTCTTTCAATAGAACAGGCTGGATTGGGATTGTCCGATTTTTGAAGGGGCATTTCATAGCTACACAGTTAAGGCTCCTATACATAGGACCAATAGAAAACTATAATTCAAAGAGGAAAGAGATGATGTTGAAATGGGGGAAACTGAAAGAAGGATAGCTGGGATTTTGGATGCAGGCCTTTAAGGAGAATAACAATAATCTTATAGAATATTGTAGCTATAAAGTAGCAGAAAGTATTCTAAGAACTAAGCCAACATGGGAGTGGAGAAAGGAAATTCTGCCAATAGGGATGACTGCATTTAGGGATATAGACAGTAGGCAAGAGTGGGCTGGAATTTATTGGAGAAGGACTGCAGGTTAGAGATTGCCTATAGGCAAAGAGAAATAAGGGGGTGGGGTTCGTAAACAAAAGACCAGCACTGGTAAAGTTTTTAGTAGAGCCTAGCGCAGAAGCTCAGATTAAAAAAGGAATAATTAGTAGATCATTTAAAATACTGCATGATAACTAAAAGAATCAATTGGAGGAGGTTAGAAAGGATTGGAAAGAGAGACTGGATAAGCAACTTACAAAGAAACAATGGAAGGATATATGTATGTCTCCTAAATATGCCACAAAATCTAGAAGATTTACGATTTTTGCTTGGAAATGTTTACATAGATATTTTTTTACCCAAAGGAGACTCCAGATAATTTTTCATCCAGTGTACAGCAAATGTTAAAGGTATGACAGGGAAGAAAGAGGTAGTCGGAAACATGTTTTCTGGAAGTGCAGTGAATTGGTGGACTTTAAGGATTCCCTGTGGGATGCACTGTTAGAAATTCTGTATGGGCAGATTGGTGTGACGGGGGAGATGACTTTTCTGAGCTATGATACAGAATCAGAATTGCCTAGACATGGAAAGGCCTTGCTCTGTCTAATTATGGTGGCTGCCAAAAAAAAGCAATTACTAGAAACTGGAAATCCAAAATCTAAACCAACAATATTAGAAGTACTGAATATAGTAATAGAGATAAAACAACTGGCATTGAAATCTTTTTAGAAAAGGGTAGGAGCAAACTAAATGGGGAAAAATGGGAATTGTGAGAACAATACTTACGGGGAGGAATGAAGTTAAATGCTTGCAACTAGGATTGTATTGGTGTGGTTTGCTTTGATTTATAGAAATATATCCTTGCCTATGTTGTAACCGATGGTTTAATATAGATATTTCTTGTTAAAAAAAGGGGGGGGCAGGAATTCAATAATGTATGCAATGTTGCTTAGTTTATATGACATATAGCAATGCATGTGAAATACAATGTTTGTAAACGTGAACTTTTAAATACAGTTTGATTACTTTTATATAAACGTAAATTTGTCTGTGTCACAAGTTATTCAGTAAAGGTGCTTAACAAAAAAGTGTGTTCCAGATTTTTTTAATTCAACACTGTAGTATGTTTTCCACAGATATTTTAAAATGTTGTACTTGTTTTTCTACCATGATAATGTGTAAAGCAAAATGTTACAGCTGCACTCAGAAGTGTATGTTTCCCACCATGATGTGTTTTTAATAGTGTTCAAAGCACTGCTTTTACTGTCTGTCAAGCAAAAATGCAATATCACTGTGTTACTTACAATCTCTGCCATGCAAAGAAGTACTGTTTTTATTGTCTGCTTTGTGAACAGAGTAAAGCCGATAGTACAGTTTTTTTCTGATATCATTCAAAGTAGAATGTAACAGTTTCACTCAGAAAAGTATTGTAATGCCAAATGTTACTTTTTTTAGACTAGAGCTATCTTAAGAGCATTCACTAACATCTAGAGAGAAGCACAGTGTAAAATTTCTCCTCTCCACTCAACCTCCCCAGATAACTGCCTCGGAATAGAACTTGTCAGCACATAGTACCTCTAGGTTGCTAACAATGTGTGTGCCATTTTATTTTTATTCAGTAGGACAATACTAAATGTTTTCCACAGTCCTTTTAAAATGCTGCATGTTGTTTTTCTTTATATTATACAAAGCAAAAGATTACAGCCAAAATCCACACTGCACTGAGTGGATAGAGTTCTCTGTGACCACAGAGGATGACTCCATATTCATGTTCTAATGGAGCTCCCTCAACACAGTGTGGTGGCAGTAGCACTATGCATTTCAGACCATGCCCTGGGCCTCCAAGTGTGAGATAGAGGGTGGATCCTCTTAAGGGAAGTGCATCGGCTGTATTGTGTGTCTGCTCAGGGCCACCTACTTCAGGCAAGCTCCCTATGCCGTGTGTCTATGCTGTTGCTCATGTAGCCCATGTACTTCTCTGGTTTATAATGCAGATTATGTACTATCCCAAAAGCTCAGTAATGCCTGGGTCTGTTTGTTCCTATGTTGTAGTCATTACACAAATGCTTTGTAGTGGCAATGGACACACCTAGATCTAGAGATGGATAGTACTCATTGTGTGCTTTGCCACTGGCATGCTGTCTCCTGATGTACTCTTGCTTCTCTAAAGAGCTTGAAGTAACCAATGTGGATTGTGCTGCAGGTGATGATATTCCTGCCTGGGCAGATGTGCCTATATCTTCTTGTCCAGGGCAGTCATCCTGTGTTTTTTGGATGGATTGCATAGGTCCATATTGCACGGATGCCAAAGCTGTGTTTGTAGAATTTGATGAAGTTGTGGCCACTACACTGCCTAGTTCTACTACTAACATTGTGACTCAAAAAAACAGACCATTTCCTCACCATGCAGTCAGAGATCTATAGCTAAGGACTTTGATAACATACCACCTGTCAAAATGCCAAAAGAGATCACATAAGTTAAGTAGAAGCTCTTCACCAGTAGCTGCATCCCTGTGAGTAAGCTACTACTACGTGGTAGAATAGTACATAAAAATAATACATAATATACTTTGGCCAGATGACCCTTGAACTTGACCCCCTAATGTTCTTGTAAAATAAAGTTGTTGTTTGTAAATTTTGTTAACCTACACATTGAGTTACTTTGGCAGATAATTATCTATTTTATCACATGCCCACCTGGCACATCAGGAGCAGCTATATGCGGAGGCCTACTTATTTCTGCATCATTGCCTGCCAGTCCACCCAAGATTCTAGAAGTGTCTGGAACCCCTGCAGAGATATCAATCTGTCAGTGGTGGTTTGGTCAGTGGACCACCT
Source organism: Protopterus annectens (assembly GCF_019279795.1). Lineage (NCBI taxonomy): Eukaryota > Metazoa > Chordata > Ceratodontiformes > Protopteridae > Protopterus > Protopterus annectens. Next base: position 504,352,018 of record NC_056751.1, on the reverse strand, counting down.
CCCATGCTTTTGTGCCAGTTGAATTGCCCTAGTTTTTGCACCAGTGATCATGTTGGCCCATCGTCTACCCTAGACATGGTTTTTGTTTTGACTACTGATTTATGTCAAAGAGATCACATCCCATCATCTTTCATGACTGATCATGTGCCAACCATGGAGAAGGAGGGTGGGAAGTAGGTATTCGTTATCTGCATAGAAGAACTTTTATACTTCCTTTACTTTACATGTTTTGCCAAGACTATCTGAAATTGAAAGGAAGTAAGTGTGTGAGAATTGTTATGGTCATAGCGGACATACTCCCTTACAGCTACAAAATCTGTGGGGCAAACATGGCAAAAACCATGTGCCATTGAGTGGCTACACACATGTAAATCTGGGATCTCTGTGAAAGTGCTGTATGCACAGTCAAGACGTGTTAACCGCATGGTGTGGATGTTACCACATACCATGAAGGATGACACTGGGCACAGACTTACTGTTTTGTGGCAGCGCTGCTGGTGTCTTTAGGTACATAAGCCCTGCAGTTAAACATAATGCTTTAGAGTGTATGCAAACATCCCTGTGTATGGTATTTGTGCACGTTGGATCACCTGTTGCAAAATATTTTCCAATGCAGTGGGTAGTACCTTTGTAGTCTGATGATGCCTGTAAGCCACCCAGGTATCCCATCCATGAAGAAGGATAAGGATATCTCTCCATACCAGAAATTATCTTATGGGTTCTTTTCTTGTCCTGCTCATTGAAGATGTTAAGGAGTTTTCTAGGAGAGTTCAAGGCGTATTACATCATGTGCTGATTATCCATCTCTTTAAGTTGATTATGAGGGATAGGTAGTTACTTCAGTTGTGGAAGTACTTAACTTGTCTTCAGAGTTTGTCCCTACATGAAGAATTGTTGAGGATAGTTTCCACAGACTTAAGTAGTTTGATCTCCTTGGTGATCTTGAGATTGAGTGAGAATTCCAGGCTTTGATAAGCTGTAGAGGTATTTGTTGTATTACAAAACGAGGTCATTCATGGCGTATACAATTATGGTATAGTCATAAGCATACTGGAGGTTAGAGATGTATACAATGGAAATGGTGTGTATATAGAATACTGCCATGGTGTGTATATAGAATACTGCCATAAAAAGTAGTGAACAAAAGCAAGAGAAGAATTTGAATTTTAACATTGACAAGTACAATGAAGAATTAATGAGTAACTACACTCCTGAGATACTATCCTTCTAATGAGAAACTGAAATTGTATCTTTAGAGGTCACATGTCAGTTAATAAAAATAGCTCTATTTACATTTATATATTTAAATGTACAGATGCTAACACATCAAAACCATTCCACTCTAAGCTCACTCCTTAGAGACCAACCAAAATATCCATTAAAATAAAAATAATGTGGAAGAAGTTTTCTAGGGCTGTAAGCCCCATGTACCCACATAAATTGTTTATACTAAAAGCAAGGTTGCACATGGATAAAAGGAAATCACTGATATTATACAAAACTGATTTATTCCTCTTCTAGAGTAATGTGATTTCTATTTTGGTGAATATGTGCTTGCATTAAACTTGGGTTGCATTGACAGGAGGGACAGTTGCAAACGGGACTTGATGAATCAGAACTCAGTAAGTGTCTATGTTATTCTTTTGAAGCCATCCTAATAAAATTAACAGAGAAACACAAGAGAAAACTTGGAAAATATAACCATTGTTCCCTTGATGTTCAGCATTAGATCACTGTTGTAGTAGCCTAAGCTGTTTGGGTACTACATTATTTGGGTCCTATCTCACTGCAGCTGGCCAGCTTTTAAAGCCTTTCATGCTCTCTTTTAGGAGCTTGATATGCACTCCATATTAAAAGACTGATCGCCAAACGTTCAGAGCTGTCTTGCCCGCAGAGTGCACTGTCTTGTGAACTCCGTGAAAGTTTCTGTCGACTGGCAGTCTTTCAGTGCTGGGCACATAAGTCATTTGGGGAAAATCATCCGCTAATTTTATTTTTCTGAGGAAGAATTTTGTTTTTATGGTTAGAATTTGGTGTTTACTAGGAGACTAAATGTCTTTGAACTGTCATTGCCGTAAAAAAAGAGTTTTTGTATGTGAATGCTTTTGTGAAATTTCTGTATAAAATTTCTATTTGAGAAGATGTTTTAAGTTTGTGTGTTAGTGGTAGAATATTGTGAGGAAATTTGTGAGGTGGGTTACGTACCTCAGAACCACTTGTTCTGCTCCTTACCTTTTGCCAATTTGTTTAGGCTCCGTTATTTGTCTTTGAAGCTTCAATCTCAGCTCAGCTTGTCTGGCAGCTACCTGTTGGTGAGAAAAATAAAGTTATCGGACAATGTTGGGCAATGTCCAACCACTTTTGTTGGACTCCTGATAAGGGGCAGATAAAGATCCTTCATTTATCCAGTAAAGGGAGCCAGAGGCTGGGATGGTTATGCCTACTAAGGGTTTGTTTTTTTTAAGCGTTTCATAGGAAAATTGAAAATAAAAAAAAAAAAAAAAAAAATTTCTATTTCTGTGGGTAGGGAATATTTGCTGGGATTTGCCAGAGAGATCATTTCTGCCTTTTCTTTACCTACTTTTTCATTTTCATACAGGAAAAGGAAAGCGTTCCCTTTCTTTCTGACTCTGATTTTCAGTCAGAAGTGCGGGGATTGGAGGGAGATTGTTGTACTTTCCTCTGAATCAGAATCTTCAGGATGAAAAGATGTGTTGCTTCAGATTTCCCTCTTGAAGGTTCATTGTTTTCAGTCATCTTAGATAAAGTGTATAAGAGGTTTTTCAGTGTGAACAGAATGAAATTTCTGTCTCACAGAGAGTGTATTATAATTTGCTACAGTTGAATATACCCAGTTTTGCAGCTGATCCTTTGTGTTGTGTACTTTAAAGAACAATTTTCTCACTGATTGTAGTTTGCCTGACAGCTAAACTCCTGCTTCTCTGAGATCTGACAGGTTATACAGGATACCTCAGACTTGTAAATATTTGTTTTCCAACCCCAAGGAAGTTACCCACTGATTTCCTTATCTAAAACTGCTATTGCTAAACACATTACTTCTACTAATCCAATTCCTTCTGATGGAGATGGGAAAGTTTTTGACAGATTTGCGAAGACAGTGCAGTTCACTGATACTTCAACATTCACGTTTTAGACACTTTCTGAGAATATGCAAAAGAAGAATGGTTAACTTTCCCTCTTCTGAATTCTTTGAATGCCTCTTTGGTATCTACTTTGCACATAATTAAACATTTCTTATTGTCATTTAGATGCTGTGAACACTACTTCCAGCGCTGCTGCTGGGTCATTCAAGAGCAGATTGGCTTGGCTTCATTTTCAAAGTCTTCCTGAAGATGTTCAAACTGAAATTTTAAATTCTTCCCCCTCTGTTTGGCCCTTCTGTAGCTGAGGTGCTCAAGAAGTGTGATGAGAGCAAATTTAATTCAAGGAGTAACCCTTATCTTTCAACACTCTCTCTTTTTAAGGCTAATAAAAATTCCTCTTCCACCTTGGTTACTTGTTCAAGCAGTAAGGAACCTCCAAACAGGATTTAAAAACAACAATGACATGGAGGCCCCAAAGAGAAGGAAAGCTACTTAAAATCAAGGACATCCCATCCACTAAATGTGAATATCTGTTTGCCTCTTCAAACCCCCCCCCCCCCCCCTGTTGTTGGCACTCATTCTCTCTGTCTGAGTCTTCATCTTCCATTGTGGAACCTGATGTTTCAGAAAAATAAGTTCTAAATATAATTCAGCATGGTACACTTGGCAATGGGAATCCCCCCTTTCTTTTCAGGGTTTTTTTACTTGGCTAATAAACCATGTTTTCCCTTCTTCTTCTTTCAGCTTTTCCCGGTTAGGGGTCGCCATAGCGGATCACCTGTCCACTCATGATTGGCAGTGGAGTTTTACAGTGTCGAGTTGCCAGCCTAGTGCCCATCCTTCCACAGAAGACGCACACACACGCACGCATTCGCGCCTAGGGCCAATTTAGTGTGTCCAATCCACCTACAGCATGTCTTTGGGATGTGGGAGGAAACCCGGAGCACCAGGAAAAAACCCACATGACCACAGGGAGGATATGCAGACTCCACACAGAAGGCACCCCAGCCGAGGATTGAACCGGAAAATCTCTTGCTTTGAGGCAGCATGTTTCCCTATTTTCTCCAATTCTGCAGCAAATATTCTTGCAGTGAGTAATAGAACCACTCTCCACCTTTCAGATGGGCAAAGGGTTTTGTTCAAGTATTTGTCTGGTACCAAAGGGTGAAGGATCTTTGAGGGCCCTGCTAAAACTCTCCTTTCTGAATCTTTTTGTCAAGGACCCAAAATTCAAAATGTCTTCTCTTCAGTTACTTTTGCCTCTTGTTCTGTTACTAGCCTTCACGGTATAGTTAGACTTAAAAAGATGCCTATCATTACATTCCCATTGGCAAACAGTTCAGACATTTCTGAAGTTTTTCTGTATCTAGCCTACATTATCACTTCTCTGTTTTATCCTTTGGACTTTCTATTACCTCAAGGGTATCCTCAAAGTATCTGGCTCCAGTAATTGCTTGTTGCAGACATCAAGGCATTCACCTCTTTCCATTTCTGGACAATTCTTATCCTTGCAGACTATTTTTTTAATTTGTCAAGAGTCTTTAGCAAGGGTTCAGCATTTTCTACTCCGTAATGGGGTTTCCAAGTAATCTTGCAGAAATGTTTTTTTTGTCCCTTCTCTTAAAATAGTTTTCATAGGTTGTGCACCAGATTCTGCCTTGAAGAGCTTTTCTTCCTTCAAAGTAGAGGTGTTCAAAAATTCTTGTCGAGTTTTTCCCAGTCAAGGCCAGGCTTCTGCTAGGGAATTTCCCAGGATTCTGGGGTACATGGCCACAATGATTCTCAAGTTTTCCTGGTTAGACTTTACTGGAGAAAAATACAGTAGTACTTCAGACCAGGTTGGACTCCACATCTTTACCATTAATCTTCCCAGATCACTGTTTTGAGGTTTAGGAGGAGGGAGAGTCTGATGGGTAGACCAAATCTCTTGCTGTCCATGTCTGCCATTCTCCCTTCTGACTCTCCAGTCTGACACAACAGATGTATCAGACGTAGCAAGGCAAAAATACAAGGTCTTTGGAAGCATCATGACCAATGGAAGCAATAAACATCAAAGAGATGATGGCAGTAGTAATTGCTGTGTAATCCATAAATCATCTTTGGTCTCTAGGAACTTTGAAATTGGTTCGTAAACAAACTTGTGGGGCTACTAGATTTGCCCCCTTTGCAGACTTGCTATGATCTCCTGGGTGGCAGCAACTCTGCTGTTTGATGCTTTAGGCTTCATACATTCTGTCAGAGCAAAACTGTAGCAGAAGAGCTAAAGAGGGCCAAGACAGACCCTCCTGATTGAAAACTTCACTCTGGGGTCTTCCAAGAAACTGTGTAAGGTAGGACATCTGGAATTTTAGGGGTAGGTGATAGTCTAGAGACAGACAGACAACGAGAGAGAGAGAGAGAGACCGAGAGACAGAGACCAGTTAGGGTCTGAAGAAGAGAGCCAGGAGGTGTTTTAGGTTTTGCTTAAAACTAGATGCACAGTTGTCCTGTTTTTAGTGGGATGGGCAGTGGGTTCCAGTGTTTTGTGATATAGGATCAGTATGTGAGTCTGTAGCCATATTATGGGATTTGGAAGTTATTGGTAGGCTCTGATTACTTGAGCCCATATTATGGGATTTGGAAGTTATTGGTAGGCTCTGATTACTTGAGCAAAGGCATTGCAGAGGGGAGTAGTACTTGAGATTGTTTTGTAGAGAAGGGCATGTGAGTGGTTTGTGTATTTTGTGGGCAATTCTGAAGTCGAATGAATGTAAGGTCTAGCCAGTTGAGCTTCTTTAGTGTTAAGCACTGGTGTGCATGGTAAAATGCACTGGCTGCAAACTTGGCTATTTTGCTAAAACATGCCTCTGATTTATTTAGTTGGGTGGCTTGAATGTTGGTTAATGTGGGTGATGCATAGAGAAGGGAGGGGAAAAGATAGAATGATGGTAAGGATTTTATTTGAGTCTGTGAGATGGATTTTGTTTCTGTACAGGAAGCCCAGTTTTTGAAGCATTTTCTTGATGACCTGGGTGATATGCACATCAAACTTTACGTTATTGTCTATATGACTCCTAGTAGTTTGGTATTTGCTATGGTTTCTATGGTGGCGGTGTTTGTTGAAGCAGTATTACATGGTGTACAGGGGTCTGTATTACATGAATGAATGTTCATAATTTGGAACGCTCTAAAGAGCGTAAATGAAAGACCTCAAAGTGCTTCTTGTGGGATCGCAGTACACTGAAGATCGGAATATTTGCCCTTTCCTCACTGTGATCTCGGAGTTTGTATATATATTTAGCGGGGGAACGAGTTCGAGGTCCAGCATTTTCGCTCTTGAAAGCGTTTGATATTATGAACATTCCTTCATATAATATAGACCCGTGTGCAGGTTGTTGAAAGAGATCTTTGTGTGAAAAGCATTCATTTGGTTTTGAAGACTTCCTGCCATTGTCACTTTCTAATTTTTTGTTTGTTCCGTTATCCACTTTAATCACCTTCTTTTACTTGTTTTTTTTCCTTATTATCCCTTTTCATGTTTTCTGATTATTTCCTTTCTTAAAATTGCATATATTGCTTGTACTACTGTTCCTTCTGCATGCTGTTACTAACCACTTGCCTTTATTTGTTTTTTTTCTGTTTTGATTCAGAAAGCTCATTAATTCTTTTTACAGATTATTTTCTTACTGTAGATTTCACACAACTGTTATGCCTTCTAGCCCTTTCTCACTCTCAGTAAATTGACGTCATTCTGTTGTATTAATATAGCTTTTTCAGCATCAGTACTTTTGGTCCTTCTTTTGTACAATTTTCAAACAAGTGTTCTTCACTGTTGCATTGTACGGCTTCCCATTCACATCACTAATGGCTTCCCATTCACATCACTAATGGTGCAAACACTGATGATAATAAGAAGTACATGCATCGTGATGACAGGGCTTCAAACTGCCCCTTCCCCATGCCCACTCTTTTTTTTATGTAATGTACTAACTTTAAGGCTGCACAACACTGGGAAAGTGTGTGATCCTTTCCAAAAGTTGTGGGATGTCATGAACACTTTGTGCTTCAGATCCTTGACCAGTTGAATGTCAAAGGTCATATCTTTTTGAGTATACAAAGGTAACCCCCATCGTGTATTGTATTTTTATTTACTTTTTTATATGATTTTGTTTTCTTGTTCTGTACATTTGTTAGCTGCCATTCAGACAGTCATTAATACTTTCCACTTGTCACTGTCTAAAGCAGTGCTTAAATTGCCGTGGTAAAATGACATTATTATGATGCATGCATAAATTGATAGGTGTGTATAATTTCTCCATTCTTAACCTGTAGCAATAATCTTCCATTTACTGTTCATTATCCTTCCTGATCAAAATTATGGCTTTGATTCCTGTAATAAATTTACTTCCTCACCACCCTGTAATGTCTTCCAGCAGTACTCATTTAGACTGAAACAGTACAGTTATAATTTGAGTTACACTGTCAGACTTTTGTTTAACTTCTGGAAAGAATTTGAGGTTATTTTCTTGTGCCTTTCATAAATCATATTTGAAGTCACTGTCTTTCTTTTTAGTCCTGCTGTTTGTATGCCATTTGCCATAAGTGATTTTATTTTTTTGTGATATTTCAATTTAAATGTTAACTGTTCCTGTCTGGTATGCAGTACTGTGTAAATATTTTGTAATTGGTTTGTTTTTGTATTTCTTCCTGGACTGAATCTTAAAATGGTGTAGATGGATCAGAGCTCTACCCTAGAATGTTCAGCAGAACACGTTTTGTCTAGGGCTTAAAATCACAAAAGTCTTTCAGTAAAAATTTACCTACATACTGTCTTAAGGAGTATCTATCATACTTTTCTAGAGGTAAAAGTTTACCACACCAAGTCTGTTGTTGTAGACTTAGTTTTTGCAGCCTCTGCATAGGTCCTCACCCCAGTTTTCAGCATCAGGGATTAATTTTTCATTGTATTTTCATCATCCGTCTTCCAATAGGCCTTTTTTTCTCCTGATCGGACTCCTTTCGTATTTGGATTTGAAAAGGGATATTCTGTACCCCCCCCCCCCCGTAGTACCATTCAGGTACTTGTTATTACCTTGGACATCTTCTGTAACATCATGCATCACTTCTTTGACTGTCATTTGTGTTTTAATGGTAGTTCCATTCTCTCTGTGATCTCGCTTCACAGTGTTGGGACTTCAGCTATCACAAAGCTTCGTAACTCCATATTACTTCAGCATTCAAGGCACTGTGCACTTTGTCCTCTCATCTTACCTCTGGACATGCCATAGTAGTTTCTTTATCAATGAATTTGATACTGAAGCTAGTGTCCTCACTGTCTACTATAACAGTGATGTATTATTCATTCAGAAGAGGAGGGACCTTGCCCTGTTGTCCTGGCAGTTTTTTTCTTGGTGTATGTACGTGCCCTCTTAGGCCTTTCTTGGAAACTGACTGTATGTTTTGCAGAACCAACCCAGTCAACAAAAGCTAAGTACACATAGATTTAATGGGAGATGTGCATAGTAGTTTTTTTTTTTTTTTTTTTTTTGAAATACTGTTAAAATGAAGAGGTGACTTTAAAACCAGTGACAGAATTGAGGATAGAGCAGATATAAAGCAATTTATTTTGCTGTGTGTGTGTGTTGGGGGGGGGGGGGGAGTAGTCTGATGAGGCTGGCCAACAGTTTATATCTGCTCTTTAAAATTTAAGCTTCTTTTGCTAATTTCCTGGGCTGAACAGTCCTTCAACCATTCTTTGTGCCATCATTTGATAGACCTTTGTAGTTATTGCAGTCAGAGTCCTCACCATATAACTGCTGAATGGGCCTATGTTTGAAACATTGCCGAGAGCACTGCTGGTCATCTGTCATGCATAAGGCTCAGGTGTTGATTAGTTTGGTAAGGCAGCTAATCCTTGCTAGTTAGTACCTTCCATAGTGTTTCAGAATTGGTGGCATCAGAGATTTCTCTTAGTCAGTGAAAGCCGTGGCTAGGTTCTGCTGTTGCTTTTTTTTCTTTACTTTAGACCTGCTTAGCAGAGAAGATCCTATCTGTTCTCTTAGAAGAGTTTTGGTCTGAATCCATCCTGAGTTTCTGAGAGAACATCTGTATTGATGAGAAGGAATTGTCTAGAAGAATACAAACTAGATTTTTTTCCAGATGAGGTTAGTGAGTCAGTGCATATATAAATTTTATCTATGATTTTTTTTTCCATGTTTAAGGTGGTATAGTTGTAGGTATTAGTCGTATCTTCTAAAATCTCCTCATGTTTCTATATTTAGCAATTGAGTTCTTGGAGATTTGTATCCGTTTATTACCTCATAATTTAATGACTTCAGCTGATGGGCCTCTTAGTCAAGATGACCATTTTGTTACAGGACCTAAACTGGGACACTTGAGGGCCGCCATGGGAAGCCAAGTCTGCAATCACATTCTCCTGGCCCCCATGGGAGTGGCGATAGGGCCGCCATGTCATCTTGCACCGGGGCTGGCAGGTTAGCCTCCCATTCTTTACCTGGCACTGTGGGGATGCCCCTGTGTGAACGGCACCACCCAGGAGCCAAGAGGCCGCATGCTAGGAGGCTCGAAGCGATGCACATTCATCAGCACCTGGCACCATTGGGGAAAGAGATTGAGGTGTGCCGCAAAAAGCACAGAGATAAGGGGACACAGGGCCATCTACCCTGTGAGTTTGAAAGCCCTAGGTGAAAGGCAAAGGGGAGAACCGGTGTCACAGAAGTCTTAATGAGGGACTGTCTGAGGCTTTGCGGCCCAGCAGAGTTCCATGAGGCTGTAACGATCCTCTGAGAAGATCCAAGAGCACGTGGGACACTGCATGATTTGGCAGCAGTCAGGAGATGTATAACCTGGAAAAGAGTTTTCTCTCTATTGGGTAGAAGTGGAAGCTGTGAGGGGTCCATTCCGATGGTAGTCTTGAAGTGAGAAAGAGGTGGAAAGTGATGGGTACAGGCCAGCTCCCATCTGGGTGAGGGGGTACGGACCATGCCCTCTTTGGGAAGGAAGTCTGGAAGGGGTAGAGATGCAGATAGTGGCAGGTGTGGGCGAGCTCCTGCCTGGGTGAGGGGGGGGGGGTCAGGCAGAGCTTGCCACAATGGAAATCCTTAAGGGAGCGCTGAGGCAGACAGCAACGTGGCCTGGAGAGCTCCTGCCTGGTGAGTGGTGTCAGGCACAACCCCCCCCCCCCACGACAGTCCTTAAGAGAATGACTAGTGGACAGTGTTGGGCCTGAAAAGCTCCTGCCTAGGTGATGAATCCTTGAGAAAGCACCAGGGCATATACCAGAGGGGCTTCTGAGAGCTCCTACTGGGGGGGGGGGCATGCGACCTTACCCCATACCCAATGGCATCCCTGAAAAATCACAAAGTCCCCAGAGCTGCTCAGGATGGGAAGGCAGGGGAACTGGCCGTCCTGGGAAGCCAGGTCACCATTCAGACTGAGCGATCTAAACTGGGACATTTCTGTGTCCCAAAGACAATGTTTGGGATTCCAGGACAGAGACCTCCAAACCAGGACTGTCCTGGAAATACTGGGACAGTTGGTCACCTTGCTCTTAGTCTTGCATCATAGGTTCATAGTTAGTTACTAGGCTATTGGCCCTGGGGCCTATACAAGCCCAGCCAAAAAGGTACCCCGGCTTTTGCCACCCAAGAAAATTATTTTCCTGTGCCGCTGTCAAGCAGAGCTGCAGAGGTGATCCCCGGGGTGAATTTCCTATTTCCCATCCAATCATCAAGATTTTTCTTGAAGAGTGCTAATGAGGAGCTTTGTTTGATATAGGTAGGTAGTTTATTCCAGAGTATGGGAAGTCTCTGGGACAGGAATCTATCCCTCCGGCATGTTCTGTTTATTGTGGTGACAAGGTTTAGGTCCCTAGAGCGTGTAGCTCAGAGGGATTGGGGTTTCTTTAAGTGGAGCATGTCCAGCAGCTCTGGATTTGACACAGCTTTGTATGTTGGGCAGAGATCTCCTCTGAGTAGGCGATATGTGACTGAGTAAAGCTGAAGTTGTTTCAGACGGTCTGTGTAGGGCATCTGTTTGAGGCCAGTAATCCTCTTTGTGAGGTATTTCTGCGGCCTTTCCAGTTGTTTTAGAGGTCTTGAGGTACATACCAAAAGGGGAGTTGTACTCTATAATGGGTCTAATGAGTGATGAGTAGAGGGGAACAATGACCTCTTTTTTTCTGGATGAGAAACCTTTTGTGATGAGGTGTGCCATGTAGAAGGATTTGCTGACTACTGTGGCGATGTGATTATCAAAGGAGAGACTACTGTCCACCTGTGCCCCAAGGTCTCTTATCACACTTTCAGTGTTAAGTATACTACCACCTATGTTGTAGTTCATGAGTATAGAGTTTTTACCAAAGGGGATGACAATGCGCTTTTTGGCATTGAGCGTGAGGCCATGACTTTGACACCAGGCATCTGTCTCAGTGAGGCCCTTTTGTAGGATGTCTGCATCGTTAGGAGTTTTGATTATGGCTCCTAGTTTGCAGTCATCTGCGAACTTCGTTAGCCAAAGACCTTCTGTGTTAGCCTGTACTTCAGAGAAGTAGATACCAAACGGGAGAGGACCCAGGACTGAACCCTGTGGTACTCCACTTGTCACTGATCTGAAGTCGGATTTGGAGTCTGCTACTTTCACGGTGTGTGTTCTGTCAGTGAGCCAGTTGGCAATCCATCTTGTGACATAGGGATTTATACCTAGTTTAGTGAGTTTATCTATAATTCCAGAGTGGGGGATGGTGTTGAAAGCCTTGGCAAGGTCTAGATAGGCTGTGTGAACCACCTTACCCTTGTCTATGGCTTTGGTGAGGTTTAGGAGACATGATCAGCCTTTTACAAACCCGAACTGGGTGGGGTCCAGAGTTTGGAGATTACCAATGTCTTTGTTTATAAGTTCCATGATACGTTCCATGGCCTTGCAGGCCAGGCTTGTCAGACTAATGGGGCGGTAGTTCCCGGGGTCCGTGGTGGCTCTCCCCTTGTGGAGTGGGATAACCGTCACTGTGTGCCATTCAGCAGGCACAAAGCCTGAGGTGAGGCTATGATTGAACATGATACCTAGGTGGGGTGCCAGTTCGTTCTGTAGTTCGTGTAGAACACAGCCTGGGATGTTGTTTGGTCCCATGGATGCTGTGTTCTTGGCTTTTGGAAAGTGTGGTTTTTACCAGTGCAGCAGTGATTACAGGGACTTTGCATTCTTCCAGTATAGAGATAGGTTCAGTGCTAACTTTACCCCCCACCCCCACCCCCTAAAGAGCCCATCTGCCAGGATGTTGGCAATATCAGTTGAGTCTGTATATTTAGTGCCATTGTGCTGTAACTCGGAGCAGATCTGAGTGTTGCCATTGAGATTCTTGACATAGCTATAGAATGCTTTGTGGTTGTCTTTAGAATCAGTGGTGATTTTGTTTTCGTAACTAGCTTTGGAGAATTTTATTTGGGATCGCAGCTTCTTACTGAGGCTGACCAGGGAGCTCCTCCACTCATGGGATTTTACTCTCTTTTGCAACGGTTTCTTCCTTCTGTTGTACAGTTTGTTTATGGCAGGGGACCACCAGATTGGCTTCCTTATTTTGGAGGATAGCGTCTTGGTTCTGTTTGGGATAGCACGATCCATGCACTCGTGTAAGTGCTTATAAAGTGCAATTGTGTAGGATTCAGTAGTCGTAACTGTATTGTCCATCTGCATGGGTGTCATGAAGTTCACCACTTCTGTCTTAAGAAGCATGAAGTTGGCTTTGGAGAATTTTTTTACCATGGTTTCCTTAATGGGGGGTGGGGGCAGGATGTGGATATCTAGGGTAATTAGCTTATGGTCGGATCAGACCAATGAGGCGTTGACTTCAGGTATGGAACACCGGTCACTCATGTTGGTAATGACTAGATCTAGGATATTGTTGCCCCTGGTGGGGGTGTGGATAAGTTGATCCAGGGCATTGGAGTTTATGAATTCCAGAAAGCGTTGAGCGAAGGAGTTGGTACAGGAGTAGTTTTCCCAGTTACTGGTGGGGTAGTTGAAATCGCCCATTATTAGTGTTTGGTTGAACCCTAATATTTTCCAATACATCAAGAAAAGAAGAGTGGTAATCCTGGGGCATGGTGGGTGATCTGTAGCAAGCTACAATTTGGATTACAGTTTTGCCCAGAGTTAGTTGCACTTGGATAACCTCAGCTGCATTATGCTGAGCAACTAGCCTGGAGGTGTGAATATCCTTAATGAATATGGTCACACCTCCGCCTTTGGTGTTCCGGTTCAGGTTACATGGCTGAAAAGTGTGGTATGAGTTATAGCCTGGTAGTGCAGGGGTGCTCTCTGGAGCCTTGAACCAGGTCTCAGTCACTGCACAGATATCTATGTTCTCCATTTTAAGGAGTGCCTCGAGTGAATGCATTTTGAGATTTAGACTTCTAGCATGGAGTAGCATCACCCTCAGTTTTTGCTTGCCTGTTCATGTAATGGTGAAGAATTTGTCATTTGAACCTTGCCTAAAAAAAGGCACTATAGGGGTGGCAAGAACCTTAGCCAGTATCCAGAATCCCAGAGGTGACAGGTGCAGGCCATCTCTGGCAAAGCATCATGGTCTGCTGACCATGTCATCCCAGGCAGACAGATACTGGATCATTTTAGAATGGCACCAGAAGCTTAGCCAATTGTTGAAGTCAATCATTTTGTCCTTGTACTGCGGCATCATTCTGGGTGATGGCAGAATGCTTCTCAGGGCTAGGGTCATACCTGCCTGGGCTACAAGATCTGAGAGCTCCTCCATGTCTCTTTTCATGTAGTCCAGGGAGGTACATCTCAGGTCATTCACACCAACATGGACAATGACAGAGTCATATTTGTACTTGTGGAGTGACCTGAGTGCGTGGGTTATGTGGCGGATCCTGGCACCCGATGGGCAGCTGACAGTAACCTTCTTGTTTAGCCTGGTGAGTGGGATATCACTGTGCATGACTATAGAGTCACCTATGACTAGTGTGTTGGGTACGTTGTTTTGCCTTATTGACTGTGGTTGAGTGACACACTGAGTCTGCGGGCTATGTGTCATTTGTGTTGTGTTGGGGGGGGTGGAGATTGCTTGCATTTCTGCTTTGGAGGTCTCTTTTGCTTGAGCAGATTATTATTGAGAGCCTCTGCGAATGTTTTTTGTTTGTGTGGATTTTGGTGGTGTAGATTTAGTGAGACTGTGGTGAGTGTGGTGTGGTGCAAGTGTTTACCTTCTCCTCTTGACTGTCAAGTTCACCCTTGATTGGAGAGAGCTTTACCTCCAGTTTGGCTAGATAAGTGCATCTCTCACAGGTTGTAGTGTTGGGTGGTAGGAGGAGAGGGTTGTCTGTGTACATGAGACAATTTCTACATTGCCCCAAGATGCCCAGACTCATCAGATAGACAGGAGAGAACACTGGGAGCTGACCCCTGGGCATGCCTGAATAAAAAAACTATTTTTGTCTAGATAAGTGAGGAAAGTGAGTACAAGAGCTGTTTTTCTCTAAGCAAGTGAGGAAAGTAAGTACCAAAACAGTTTTCCTCTAGGTAATGAGGGAGGTTGAGTGCTGTAGTAATTAGTAGGTTATTCAGTGCTTGCAAGTTCTGAACAAGTGCTGATCACGAATAAGCAAGTTCAAGTGCTAAAACTAAGAATCTGTATCTGGACTAAACTAGTTACAGGAAAGTGGGAAACAAGTGCAAATGCGGGCTTTTAAATCAGAAAGTTGAGAGAGCTGGAAAAACTGCCCAAACGGCCAATAACTACAATTTCTAGGCCAGAACTACTCCTTATGTGGTTACCTAGTGCTTACCACTCCGACTGATAATCTAGAAGGCTTCTCTCCTACACAGAAAGCTTGGGGGGGGGGGGGGCGCTTAGAAGCTTACATACAGTAAATCTGAATCTGGACTACACTAGTTACAGGAAAGGTGCTTTTTTTATATACAGAAAAGTAGCTAAAACAGCAGTAAAAACAATTCAAATGCAGTGCAAGCTAGCACACCTGAGTATGTATTAATGTTAGACCAAACAGTGTAAAAAATGCAATTAAATTAAAAATGACTAAAAACAAGTGCAGAATGAGTCTATTAGGTAGAATGAGGTAAAGAGATGGGACTGAGGGGAGTGTCCCAGATCAAATCTACAGTGGGGGGCGGGCAACTGCAAAAGCCACCAAATTTAAACAAGAAGACAAGAATAAGGAGGGTGGATATCGGAAAACCAACACCTTCAGCAGAGATCTGAAACAAAAATAACAGTGCACAACTCTGAAGTCAGCCAGCAAATTAAATTTAGTTACTAAAATTAGTCAAACAACAATTACCAGTACACAACTATGAAGTGCCAGAAAAATATACTCTGCATATCTCCAGATAGTGTGAAGAGCACTCTGTCAGGACACAGGAAGGCTCCAGCAATGATATGCAGGTTGTTACTAGGAGGGTCTAATTTTATGCAAGTAATCCTTGAGATTGTCACATAACACACAGGATGTAAAACCAGTTATACCATCTTAAGACACAGAGAAATACTAAAATGCTTAATGGTAAGCTTATTTTTTGATGGCTGTGGAGATCAGGAGTGTCACAAGAAATTTTCATCTAGCTTGAATGACCTCATTTCCCTTTAGGAATGTCAGGCCTTGCTGAAATCGGAAGAGATTAGGTCACTGAGAGCTTGAAACATAAATTACTCTTGTAGCACATAAGACTAAGCACAAAGTACAAAGCTTCTTTTCTTTCTGAATTTCAGTTTAGATGTTTTGTCAGTTAAAAAAGCAACATTTGAAAATTTGACTTCTCCTGACTTAGTAATAGCCATTAAATAGTCTATGTTCATCATATTGATCACTGCTGCACTAGCCTTGGCTATATGGATTGTATCCTGCCAAGGATGTAACAGCCAACAAGCTTCCAAAGCTTCAGGGCACCTTCACACTCCCACACTGTCTGCCAGAGCAGAGCCGATTTAAAAGACAAGTTTGTGTGCCAAGCCCTTCAGAAATTTACTGCTAGTAAAGAGTATGTTCCTCTGAGCCTTTTGAGGATCAGCAGTCTGCTTGTGCTGTTCTTTGCTGGGTAATTAAGTCCCCTTTGGAAGAAAACCTTCCATTCAGTAATTTTTTGTTTATTATTAATACTTTCCTCCTTAGGAAAGTTATTTTAAATCTAGGAGTTTGTGTTTTAATGGATTATCATGGGGGCTGTACTGTACTTTTAAACGGAAGAGTTATCTTTTGTCAGTTTAAATGTTGTTATCTTTTGTCAGTTTAAATGTTGTTTCAAGTAAGTGAAACCATTTAGTTATATTAATGGGGGATATTTTGTTTACATTTATTTACTGAACAAGTACACTGATCATAGCTGACCATTAGCAGGTACTGCCTGGGTGAAATAATTTACAAAGGAAAAAAAAGGTGAACAGAGAAGCAGTAAGCTGTACAGATATCAAAACCAAAGAAGGAAATAACAATAACTGGTGATTAATAGATGCAGCAAGAATTATGAGAGGAGTGTATGCTTTACATGGTTATGATTCAGGTTTGTAATATTCAGGATATAATAAAAGAGTTTAAGTTCTTCTTTTACTAGATCCTGTTATCTTGGAACATAGAATAAGTAGTGGTAATGTATTGTGAGATCCAAGAATGACTTAAGCCAGATTTCGGTAATGAGAAGAATTTTAAGGTTGTAATGTTCCTATTTCGTTTTCAGACTGAAGTCCTATGTTGCTCATACTGCATTGGTTTATGCAAGTAATGGTTATTTTTTAGCATTGACTGGACCACAGTTTATGTGAATGTTATTTGTCAATAAAATTTGTGGTAAGTGTTATATGATGTGCCTCTGTGATTTTATCATATCCTTTAGCTGGTAATGCAAAAAATGATAGCTCTGTAGTGTAATATAGAGTCTCTTGTCTGCAACGTAGAAGACATGTTTGCATGCTGTTGAACAGTTTTGAGCTGTGAGGTATTTTGAGGATTTTGTATATGTGGTGGTAAGATCATCAAACTGTGAATATCAGTAACAAAATGATCGGACAGCTTCTGAGTAAGCAGTTTTGAGGGGACCAATTCTTACTTTCAAATTAGAATCGGCAATACATTCCTTACTGTCAAATCTCTTAATATAGCTTTAGTAATTTTCCTTTAATTGTTTAATATTTCCATTAAGTTTTCCAATACTGCAGTGATGATTTTTTTTTAATTTGTGATTAACATGCTCATTAGTGTAGCTTGTATAGAGCCTGTATATTATTTTGTGACAGCTAAACTCCTTGCCTAGTTTATTTGTATTTGATTTTTCTAACAATAAATTTTGACATATAGTTCTTTATTTTTCTGGAAGTCTGCAAGATGTAGCTATTACAAGCTCAACACACATAATAATTCAATGTATTAAGTGTGCTTTATAAAGTTTGGAGCACATGAAAGCGCACACACAGACATGCCAAAACAATAAACGGACACATTCTGTGCATACTCTGCAGATTACCCCATCACGGCTCCGCAGATTACCCCAGGATGGAATAAACTAAATACAATTGTTTTTACAAGAGGACAAGCCCCCTGACCCCCCCCCCCCCACACACACACTCTGCTAATTACATATACTACTTCTGAGATTGCACAATCCCCAGTGAAAAGGAATATGTCTCTACCTGGGGATTGTCTATCTTGCACACCTGTTGACCAAATAATGGAGTAGTTGGGTCTTCAGTCCACTACCTGCAACCTGTACACAGAGACAGATACACAAACATAAAGCCTACATACACACCCCACAAGAAACTGTATGGAGCTATGAAACACACTTTTGGTGTATGAAGAAAAAAAAAATCTAGATCTAGAACCATACTTAGAAATTAAAATGAATAATAGCAAACCTGTTTACCAGAAATGTTCAGTTAAACTTGGATAAACAAATGCCAATGTGGTGACTATTCAGAAGTGTTTTCGGTCATTGAGAAGTGCATTTAAATTTGCTTGAACACACAGCATTTAATGACATCATTTCCCATAACATTTGTATTTTAAATAAATAAAACCATAAATAGTTGAGAGAAATAGTCACAGCTTAATTTGCAAATGACTATGCATGCTAAAACTCCAAATGAAAAGGCTGTTCTGGGGTACAGAAGACAGATTTGTCTTGGAAGTGTAACTACAGAAAAGAAAATGAATTGAATTCTGATTATCAAAATTCCGGCATTACTGGTGTAAATCTCTGCAGCATATTGGTGAAGTTTGTAGTTCTTTGGAGATGCATTTGTAGTACTTAAATATTTGGAAAGCACCCAAAAGAGATAATTGTATAAGACACCACACCTGTCACGAGCAGATTTTATATTTTCTAGCCAGAATATTACTATGGGATGCATTATCATTCTATCTTTTCTACAAAGTTTTAAGTTAAGTTTACCTTTGATGAAATTGGATTTGTGTGCACCTACTTCAGATTTTCTTTCTTTTTTTTTCAGTTACCTTTTTCGGTGATAGGTTCTTTGAATGGCGTTCACATGTTTGGCAGTAACCAGGATGTTCTGCTGGCTGGCACAAATACTGAGAATGCCAATGTTGTCTGGAGGGTCTTCAGTGACAGGTAACTGCTTTGCTGCTTCACTTCCTTATTGTTTATGCTGATAAAGTTACTTAGGATAATTGCTTACTAAGGTTCTAACTGCATTCTTCATTCCAAGCAAGAAATATTACTGCAAGCTACCATGAGAAACTGGAAATTTACCCTCCTGTTTGTGGAGATTGGAAACATCTGCTGCAAAACATTTTTAGTTCCCACAGGGCCTTTTTTTAAGAAGCGCATATTTCCGTTAGCCGGAAGAAGAAAAGCCACAACCAAATCCAGTTTTATAATTTGTTCATTTACTTTTCTTTTTTTGAAGTCACAGATTTAATAAGACTAACAATTTATTTTATTTATTTATCCTTTGACTGGGTTAGTCCCGTTTAGGTTAGTAGCATCTTTTCAGGAGAGACCTGAGGTGGTATTTATACTATTGCTACAGGAAATTTGGTGAGGGTATCAGGGAATTTCCCCTGCAGTGGTGGGTTGGAGGACTGTGCACGACATGGAGAAGCTGACTGAGAGAGGGGAGGCAAATGCCAGCTTGCAGCAGGAAGTTGAAGATTCGGAGACCGCATTCCAGGCAAATTTGTTGAATTAGAACCAATGTTAAAGGAGGAGTGCATGGTTGCAACCCTCCAGTCAGGAGGGTTGCGGGATGATATATTGCAAGAGATGTTGCTACAGAGCGAACCAGAAAATGGAGGAGATGTATTGTGGGGAGAAATAATGGATAAAATACAGAATGAAGACGTGGAAGAAATTACTAAAGGGGACATTGAACCAAAGAACAAGACCTATGCAGTGACAGTTGGGAGTAAACAAGAACAGAAATACAAAAAGGATGATGGCTTGAAAAGATGTAGTTCAGCAGTTTTATTTCTTATGCTTCTTATATTTATTGCAGAAAAAATTAGATCACCAAGGTTGGGGACTGGCTGTTTTCAGGCTAGAGAAAAGTGTGGGAAAGAATTATCCTTGTGTTCATTGTGATAGGTGGGACCAGGATCAGGATCTGGGTGTATATCTCCTCTTAAAAGGATTTTAGTATATTGGGGAATTATGCATACTTGTTGTTGTTTTTTGTTTTGAGAGGATTCTTGCACTTAATTTTATTTTGGTTTGATTTTGAAGTGCAGTTAATCAGTCTATATTTGAAATAAAGATTTGGGGTAATATTACATAGCTTTGATGTAATGTGTGGAGAATGGTAAAAGGAAGTATGGATAGGTGTTTGGGACCGAGTTGGAGAGATGTTGAGACCTATTGAGTCATGGTAGGAAGAAAGATGGCACAGTAGGAAGAGAAGAATAGAGGATAAGATGAACAGTGGTCTAATTAATTACAGGAATCTGTACTTTATGGATGTTGGGCAGTGGGGAAGTACAATGAAGATGGAAACAAGAAGCTGCAGGGCTGTAGGAGATTCAATGATGGTGGATTCTGAAAGCTGTTGGAGGATAGGTAAGGGGAGAAGTATATTCTATAAAAGAAGAGCTAGGTTGTCCTGGTATCTTCTCTGGAATGTAAGGAATAGAGGGGTATGAAAGGCTAGAGTATACTGATGTAGTCCGAACTAAGAAGAATTGAGACTTTTTATTTGAAAAAAGAAAAAGATACAGTGTGGAATGTATAGGTACTGGTAGTGAGTTTGTGAATGGATATAGTGGAAAGCAGTATAGGAGGGACAAAAATATTTTGGGAATAGGGCTAAAAAGTAAATGGAAATAGGGAAATAAGAAACAGAAGTGTATGTATAGAAGTAGTAAGGTCATTTGGGGATGGTTTTTGAATGAGTCGAAAGTGAAATGTGTATGTAGGAAGTTTAATGTTAGAGTAAGATGGAGTAGGAGACCGAAGCTAAGCATAGCGGACTTCCCACCTGCAGGTCATAGTATAACTGGCAGCAGTCAGTTTATAGCCAGTACAAAGCAATTAATGGAGAGATGCAAAGTAAAACAGGTTTTCTATAATTTCTTGAGGCTAAATAACTGGCATATGCAATATGGTCTACTTGTCAAGAAAAAGGTGACAGTGGTCAACTTAGTAAGAGGTCCTTGAAATACACAGATTTCACACAGACTTTCAATCACAGAGCAGGCATGTATTTGATAGATTAAAGTTAATAACAAGGTTCTTAAACATAAAAGGTGTTTTCATTATACAGTGATAAAAGCCTCTCAGTAAACTGGTTCCTATTACGTGATTGAAGGCGCATTCTGTTGGATGCTTCTTGATCGACCGTAAAAGAACAAAAAGGCAAAATAGCGAAGCGGCTTTTAAGCAAATTTTTTTTCCCTGGGAAATAATTCCCTTGGCTGCTTCCATTTCTTTGCTGTTTTCGGCACTGTAGTGCGATCTTGGAGTGGGTATATTTAAGTAGGGGGGGTGTGTGGGGCAGAGCCCCCCACTTTATGTAATGTGCTAAAATTTTTTTGGAGCAGCGATTTTATTTTTTCCCTTAGAAAAAAAATCGCTGTTCTGAGGTTTCAACATTGTAAGCTTTCGCTTACACGGGGTTGACTAATCATTGTTCGCTTTTTAAGTGTTCGATGATGTAATATAGACCCTCAGTAAACTTGGAGTAGGGCCTTGTGGCAGAACTTCTGCAGTGCTGAGGTTAGATTTAGTGACTGCAGGCTGTTATACAATGAGAAAATTCTCAGTAAACTGAAAGAGGAGACCATACTAAGGGGATATTTAGCAATGTATTCTACTACAGTGACCATCCCACCCACATGTGTAGAAGAACAGTAAAAATATTGGATCTAACACTAGTAAGCATGAGAAAATTAACGGTTATTGATGTGAGATGGCAGGAAAAATATATATAAAGTTATAGCTCTATATGCATATGTTATAAGGTTTATTTCAACAGTTATTGAATTATGTAGTAGTGAATATGAATATTATAATAGAAGATTTTAATTGTGATCTAAGAGGCATAAAGCAAGGAAAAGATATAAGCAAAATGGTTGCAGTTATGAAATGTAGTAAATTTATTTGGAATAGAAAGTTCTGGACATGTATAAGAGGTATTCTTAAATTAGAAATCAATTATTTTATAATAACTGGAGGAATAAGGATAATGGGTTTCAGGATTTACAGCTTATTAACAATATAGATGTAGATAAATGAAATTAAAGAACATCTAAAGATAGGAAAATGAATAAAAAAGTATAAATGAAAAATGGAAAGAAAATGGAA
Organism: Protopterus annectens; assembly: GCF_019279795.1. Classification (NCBI taxonomy): domain Eukaryota; kingdom Metazoa; phylum Chordata; order Ceratodontiformes; family Protopteridae; genus Protopterus; species Protopterus annectens. The sequence continues at coordinate 504,330,134 of NC_056751.1, read as the reverse complement.
AAGAAGAAATCATGCAATTATGGAGGGGATTACATTACTATGAAAACTGGTAGCTCCCCGATGTGCCACCCAGTCAGAGGGAGAGTGCTCTTCTATAAGTTCCAAAACTTCTAAACGGAAGAGTCAGCCAGCAGGTCCCCACCAAACAGCAAGGGTGCAGAACTTACTCGCACTTCTTTTTGGCGCCAAAGAAGTCGGGGGACCTTCGACCCATTTTGGATCTGAGCAGTCTGAATCTGTTTGTAAGGAAGTCAAAGTTCCACATGATTACGGTGCAGTCTTTTCTGTCTCTGCTGCGCAAGGACTGCTGGATGTGCTCTGTAGATCTCCAGGATGTGTACTATCATATTAAAATTGACGGGCGCTCTATAGCTGCACTTCCAGCTGGAGTCGAATCATTACCAGTTCAGAGCACTGACCTTTTGGCCTCAGCACCGCCCCCTGGGAGTTCACCAAATGCATGGCAGTGGTTGATGCTCATCTTCGTCTGCAGGATTCCAGTTGTTTCCTTACTTAGATGATTGGGTCCTGATGGCACCCACAAGACATCCACTACTAGTAGATGTCCAGTTTATGCTACATCTGTTTTACCACCTGGGGTATCCCAGTAAATATGGTGAAATTCAGGATGACTCCGGTACTGGATATAGAGTTCATAGGGATGCAGCTAAACACAATGACGCAAGTAGCAGCCCTTCCCACTCAAAAAATCTTATCCCTGAGACAGCAGGTTCAACTCTTATTAGAACTCCGAGTCCACCAGCTTGACTCTGGTCCGCATGGCCCTGGGATCCATGTCAACTGCCATTCTTTTGGTACCCCTGTCCAGGTTCTTCATGCAAGTTCTCCTGTGGACCCCAGTGGTACAATGGTTTATTCAGTGCCATCCTCTGTCAGCTCCAGTCAGACTCGCTCTGATTTGCAGGCTCCATCTCCGGTGGCAGATATTAATGAATGACCTCCATGTCGGAAGGCCATTCATTTTTCCCATTCCTTTGGACGCAGTGACCACGGATGCCTCCTTGTTGGGGTGGGGGGCATTTCCAGAGAAGGATGGTTCAAGCCATGTGGTCCACTGTTGAGACCAACTTGCACATAAATATTCTGGAGATGAGGGCCTTTCAGGACAACCTTCCTCTGGGAACAGTTGCAGTTATGACTGACAATATGTCTGTGGTTTGGTACATCAGTAAGCAGGGGGGAATCCGTTCATACCCATTCTGAAGAGAAGCCATAAGGGTTTGGGAATGGGCACTTTCTTCAAACCACTTTCTCATTGCAATGCACATACCAGGGGAATCCAACATTTATGCAGACAGACTCAGTAGATCGAGTTTGAGTCCACATGAGTGGTCCATGAACCAATCAGTAATGAAGCAGATATTCAGACGTTGGGGCCAGCCTCACTGTGACCTCTTTGCGTGTCTCCTAAACAACAAGTGCAGCAGGTACTTTGACTCCCCTAAAGGAAGGGTCAGAGTAACAGGGATTTCGTAGTCCACAACTGGCCCTCTGGTTTCCTCTGTGCTTACCCACCTATTCGCCTGATACTCGGTTTTTCAGAAAGCCAACAGGTTGAAGACCAGTCTACTCCTCATTGCCCCTTATTGGCCTCTCCAGGTATACTGCCCCTTCCTGTGGTCTGATTGCATGCATCCTCCATGGGTTCTGGATCTCAAACAGGATCTGGTATCTCAGCCGTTGGAATGCCATATCCCCAATCTATGATCCCTCAAACTAACCGCTTGGTTTTGCCACTTACAGTGATCTTACAAAAGTCCAGGCTAGCTTCCCTGGTCTGCAAAATCATCCTTGCTTCTCAAAAATCCTCCACCAAGAAGGTAAATCGTAACAAATGGAAGAGATTTTCTATTTGGATCTGACAGTGAAATATCAACCTGCTTTCTGCTTCAGTCCCTGACATTTTGATGTTTTTTTGCTTCATTCTTCCAGCTTGAAGCTAATTTTTCCACCCTCCAGTTACAACTTGCCTTTTATCTCCAACTTCCATGTGGAGAAGAACGCTGGTGTTCCTTCCTCTCTTTCCATGTCTAAATTATGTTGGGCCTTTATGAAAGGTAGTTTTCACCTTAGTTCCCTAATTAAGGATCCTTCTCCCCCTTGGGATCTCACTTTAGTGCTACAAGGGCTGATCCAGAAATCTTTTGAACCCGCTGGCTCATGTGACTTAAAATTTTTGTCATGGAAGACTGCTTTTCTAGTGGCCATTACTTCGGCCAGAAGGGTGTCAGAATTGCAAGCCCTGTCTTCTCTAGCACCATGTATCTCTTTCTTCAGAGATGGCCTCACTCAGACTGAACCCCTCTTTCATCCTGAAAGCAGCTTCAGAGTCAAATATTAATCGGACTATTCACCTACCCGCATTTTTTTCCTAATTACTCCAATAAGGGAGAGTATATGTTACACACTTTGAATATGCTTAGACAGCTGCCTTTTTACTTACACATTACAAGAGATCACAGGAAGTCAGACCAACTGTTAATTTCTTTTTCTCCAAATGGGTTAGGTCAGGCCATTTCTAAAATTACCTTGGCTAAATGGATTGTGAATTGTATTGCTACAGCTTCTGCCTAGCAGGGAAAATAACTTCCCTGTCCAGCGAGAGCCCATTCTACCAGGTCCATGTCTACTTCATCCACCTTTTCTGCAAGAACTCCAATGGATGAAATATCACTGCAGCTACTTGGTCCATGGTTCACAGTTTCATGTCTCACTACAAGCTGGACATTTTTGCTCTAGGAACAGAGCATCCTTTGGTTCTACGATGCTCCGGCATATCCTTCCATAGGGTCCTCCAAGGGTTTTATGTTGCTGGGGACTCTAACCCATTAGAAATGTACAGTGAAATGGACAACATGAAATTAGAAGTTATGTACTTTACCATAACTCGACATCTGTGTTGTCCTATTTCACTATACATCATGTCCCACCCTCCTTCTCCCTTCCTTTTATATCTGAGAGGCTGAGGAAACTCATTGGTTCCTAATTGGGCTCCTGTTGGCTGTTTTCTGTACTAACTCTATTTTTGGATAATCTTCTGGAAGGGGCAGCAAATCCGATCTGTGGGTTTGAAAAGGAATGAGGCATTGTGGGAGTTTGAGGCTCAGATTGTATGTCTGGAAGAATTGACCTAGTCTGATCTGAGGACGGATCAGAAGACCCATTCATGTTGCATAGTGAAATAGGACAGTACAGATGCCAAGTTATGGTAAGTATTGAATAGAAGTGATGTAGAGTATAAGACATTTTGGGAATTAATGTTGTTGTTGTGTCTTTCGGCTTTTCCCGGTTAGGGGTCGCCACAGCGGAACTCCGGTCTGCTAATGATTGGTAGTTGATTTTTACGTGCCTAGTTACCAGCCCTGACGCACAACCTTCAACGAAGGTACGCCCATTCACGCATGTCTCCATGCAGAAGACGCTCTAGCTGAGAATCGAACCGGACAGCGACTTACTGTAAGGCGACAACGCTACCACAGCACCACATTTTGGGAATTAATAGAGGCATCTAATTTTAGTGGCAGAGTTTAACATGTTTGTATGATAGCATATAGTAATAAGACAATTCTGATTAATGGCTGGTTAAGTACAGAAATAGGGATGAGTAATTTATATATTTATTTGCCATTTGTTTACCTGGAAAGTCCATTGGGCCATAAATGAGCCCATTTTCAGTGGAGGCCTGGTGAGAAAAGCTCCTAATCCAGTGTTACAATACAAATCACAGTTTTACAGTACAGCCATAGTCTATACTTGTACATAATTCAATAAAAATCAAAAACAGTTTGTAACTTCTATACATATTTAACATTGGAAGTTAAAGTAGTTTGTCACTTATATCTAGTTTAAAGTGAGAAAGGAACAATGACATAGTATACTGAGGATATAAAAATGACAGGACATGAAATAGTAAAAGTATATAGGAATGTGCATTAGTGGAACATAATTATGTAAGAATTAAGAACAGGTGTTGTGGAGGAAAGGACCTTGGATAACACAAGGTGGTCCCATAAGTGTTGTGTTATTTGTTTTAGTTATGAACATGGTGGTAAGTAAGGTGAATAGTAAAATGAAGAATGGAAGTATGTAATACAAACAGATGTCGATATTCCAGTTTTAATGACGTATGATCATGTAATTACTAAAAATAATTCATGGATGAAAGAAGCCATATTTTGTGTGGTAGATTGTTAAAAATGCATGACATTAAATAAGGTTAAAAGTAAAAGTTTGGGGGTAAGGTATAAAAATAGGAATACAATTTACAATGAAAGAAATATCAGTATTGGGAATACATTTTGGTAATAAAACAGTAACTGAAACAGTGGGCAAATCTGTTTAAAGGAACTGAAAATAATTTGGTGTCTATGGAGAATATATAGATTATCTTATGAGAAAAAAAGCCAGTTTGATAAATTCAATATTCATGAGAAAATTAGTATAATTATAAACTGTTTACATGATTCCAAAAATATATACAAAACAAGTTAGAAGTCATATTTACATTTATATGGGGATCTAGATCCAATCCAGTAAAGAGAGGAGTATTATACATGAACAAAGAAGAAGTAGGATTGGGATTATAAAATCCAGTAGTATTTGTAGCCTCAGTAAATGTGTATAAAGTGTTGAGATGGATAAATGAAGAAAATGAGAAACTAGTAGTAAGACTGTTTTGCATAAATCTAAAAATTTGGGAGATGAGAAGAAATGATAGAGAGAGAGAAATCATCTATTAATGAAGAAATAGAAAATTATCAAGAAAAAATAAAAATATGTAAGATAAAGCTTGATCAGATAGATAGAAAAACATGGTATAAGAATATCATGGTGCAATAATATTGTGTTAACCCATGGAAACATTTACCAGAAGAAAATATTAATGGTTATAAAAGAAAAACAAGTGATGTAGTTATAAAGTAGAATATTAGGAGTTTTTGTGGAGACTGGGGGTAAACACATTACCAGTAAAAGCAAATATGCCTTATAAAAGTGAGAGAATGTACTGTGGTAAAGAAGAAACTACAAAACATGTTTTTCTAACGTAAATTATGGGAAAAATTATGTAAATTAAAAAAGTCATGTAAATATGGATATGATTGAATGTAGATATTGTAAGAACAGAAAAGAATATTTCAAAAAGTTATTTTATGTAATATGTGTAATTTGGAATGAGAGATTAAATGAAATTATGTTCAATGAACAATGAATATTAGTGGTATTAAGGAAAATCAGATGGTGGTTATGGGGGTCCAGTTCAAAGTTCATCTTAGATGAAAATTAAAATGTAAAAGGAAGAAATTAAGTAAGATTGCCAATTTGTAAACGTGTGTAGAACTGTGTAAAAATGTAAATATATATAAATGTCATGTAAATAAAGGACTCTTACTTTTTTCAATAGAATGTGTGATTATATATATATATATATATATATATATATATATATATATATATATATATAGATATAGATATAGATATATACATCTATATATATATCTATATATATATATATATATATATATATATATATATATATAGTATTTGTCTATTGTTGTCTTTGGTTTATTCTCATTTAAATAATTGTATATTGTTGAATAATTCTCGCTTGTGTATTAAATAATTATCCGGATCATGCCTGAAAATGGTCTTTGGACCAGTCTGCCTACTCTGTTAAAAAGTAGACTCCATGGCACCTATTTATTTCTTTTACATCCATTTGAGCTACCATCAGCTCAAGCAGATGGGACCTCAGTTTAATTAATGTCTTATGCTGAGAACAACAGATTCAGAAGTGTAGCACCTCCTTAACTGGTTTTGGGAATAGAACCCACAGCATTCCGCACTAAAGGCAAGTGTGCTACATGTTGCACCACTGACACTACAAAACAATCATCTGCTGCTGCAGTCAATAAAAACAACTGCAGTTTGATCAACAATAAATCTCCCTTTAAATAAAACAGAACAATATCCATTCCTTTTTATGGAAAAGCAGTAATCATCTTAAAGTCTTTATGGTGTTCTGCCACAAAGGTCATCCAAGGCACCCATTTCTTTTGGATTTTCCTTTTAGTAAGGCAGTCAGTAGAAGTTAGCTTAATATTTATTTTTCTCCAAACTGTTTTTACATGCAACCTGTCTTTGGTAGCAGAATGCTGACAAAATCTGGTCCTTCAATTTTTGCTTTAATAAAACCCTGATGACTAGGAGGTATTACAAAGGGTTCATCTTCTGCAGCCAATTAGCCAAAATCTTTGTGTATAATTTTGTCTTGTTGTATTACTTTTTAGTTTGAGATGGTCTTTATTTGCTTTAGGAAATATAACCTTCACCCTATATAAATATTCTGAAAAATGTACCCCATTGTTCTGCTGTTGAAGGGGTGTGGGGTGTACAGGTGAAGTTTCTCTCCTGTAAAAACACTTTTATTTCAAGCTGTTACATTGTTTTACATGTAATGAGCAGCTTTTGAGGAATGATAAATGAGAATTTTAGTTATATGTGTTATTTACAATCACCCATGTTAGAAACACACATTTTTCTAAATTCTGGGCCAAGAACATAGTTGCCCATGCCTAAGAAATGTTGTAGAGCTTGAATATTGTCTGGTGATGACATCTCAAGGATAGCTGCTTATTTGGTCAGATCTGGTCTCAAACCAGTACTGGTAAACTAATGACTTATATATGTAACTTCTGGTAGCCTGAATTTGCACTTCAGAGGATTGCGTTTTAAATTTACTTCATGTGCTCTGTCTAGAACTCTCTCTAGGTTTCTGTCATGCTCTACTTCACCATTGCCTCCAACCAATAAATCCATCTACTATTATGGCATGAAGATGACCCGAAAAAGTTTGCTCCATTACACGCTGGAAGACTTCACTTGCAGAATGGATTCCAAATGGCGTCCTTAGGAATCTGTATCTGGCAAATGGGGTGCCAAAAGTGGTTAGTAATGAGGATTTGTGATCAAGCATTACTTACCAAAATGAACTTTTTGCATCCAAGACAGAAAAAACAGTGGCATTCTGTATTAGAGCTGTGACTTCTTCGACTTTGTGCATTGGATGATGTGGTCTGTTCAATATCTTGTTCAAATCTCTTGGGTCAGTACATATTCTGTTTTTTGTCTGAGCCTCTTTGTGAGCTGCTACCATAGACGACACCCATTCATTTGGTTCTGTAACTTGATAAATTACACCTTGCTGCACCATTTTATCTAATTGAGCTTCATCTTTATTCTGCATAGCTATCGGAACTTTTCTTGCCAGTCTGGCCACTAGAGTGACCTCTGGGTCTAACTTCATAGTATACACAACTGGAAGTTTACCCAACTTGTCATCAAAAACATTAGCATACTCTGGGGAAAATGGCTTCAAAATTGCAACTCGGAGATGCACTTATGTGATGACCTTCTTTGGTAAAAGAAAGCACATTTATTCTCGAGCTGTCTTTGAGACCCAGTAAAGACTGTGCTAGCCTCCGGACTACATAGAATAACAAGTTGTAACAGTTCTTGGCCAAATAACATTAAAGCATCACTAAGCCTTCGGTTTGAATTTCTTCACCTCCATACTCAACAAGTTTCTCACTACTGGCCACATTGAGTTGTTCATTAGTTCTCACTTTAACAGATGTTTCTGCTGATGTAGCATTACACTTTGAACCAGTGTCTGCTTTAAGCTCTGTGGATTTACCATTGATCCAGATGGTACAGAACACTTTGCTTTTTGCCAGTAAATTTACTGTATTAACTCTTTCACTAGTTACCATTACACCATCTACATAGAAAGCTGACTGCTGCATCTCTACTTGAACAACCTGCTTTTTGTGTGACCTTTCTTTACAACTGCGGGAGGCTTACTTGATTTACAAAACTTTTGAAAATGGTTCCATTTTTTACACTTGTGACATTGCTGACCAAATGCTAAGCATTTCTGTCTTTTAGACTCATAATTTGCACCACAGTTGCAACAGTTAATAAAGCTGTACTTGGGTTTTGCTAATTCATTCTTGTACTGTACGAGTATGCTCCTTTAACTGAACTGGTCTTTGAATTTGCTGGAAAACTATGTGGTTTCCTTGATGAGCCAGCAGGGGTTGTGGCTGCCATGTGCTGAGGCCTACTTCTGTTTGCCATGTGTTGCATACTATCTCCATTTGCTCTGGAGCCTGCTGAAACCATGCTGTTGTCACTTGCAAGCATACTTGTGTGTTTTTTCTGTCACTTCATGGATCTGACAAATCTCTGTAGCTTTACTCAACGTTAAATCACTGTCACGAAGCAAGATCTTTCTCACAGCAGCACTATTAATATCATACATGAGTTTGTCCTTTATTAACTCCTCTTAAGTCACCAAACCAACTCATCTTAGCTTTGTTTCTCAGGTCCGTTATATAAGCTGCAAACGTTTCCCGTGGTTTCTCATCTCTTGTGTAAAACAAATTCCTTTCTAATGTAATATTTGTCTGGGGGGGGGGGTTATAAATCTCTTTGAACTTGCACTTCAAACACTCTGGATCTTCCCTTGATTCAGCCTGTATGACAATAGGACGATTTTCATCTTCTCCCTCGTATACTGCTGGCGCATACACAAATGAATGCTCTCTTTCTGTGGCCTCTGACCCAGCTAGGTTTAACAAAATCAATGCCTCGGTGTGTGCATCTTTATCTGAATAAGCTGCTTGTATAAAAATAGTGTACTCTTGCTCAAATATTATCCAATTGTCTGCAATATTCTGATCAAATACAAGTGGTAAGGGCTTTCAAAATCCGTCTGCCATATCAACACAAACCAGTGAAGGGTTTTGCAAATAAGTACGAACACATACACATATGCCAGTATTTGTAACTTTGTCCAATAGCACAGCGAGCTTCTGTACAAGTGAACTTTGCAAAGTAAGTTACTCTCGGACACTGTGATACTCTTAAAAATTACTTTATTGCAAGAAATCCCCTCTTATCATTGTAAGAAACGTATCAAACAACTGCACAATGCAAGCTTCTATGTAACTGGACTTTGCAAAATAAGTTGCTAGGGCACTATAAACCTTGAAATTATTGTCTTGCCAAGTACTTTATCATTTTAAGAAACATTTCAAATGACTTCACGATGTGAATGAACTGGGCAAGAGAAGCTCAAAGTCAATAACATTTCAAAGTAATTGCACTTTGTGAATAAACAACATAGCATACTGAAATCTCCTCAAAAAGGTGGTACCTTGCTAGGCAACTCTTTACAGTACAAGAAACACCACTCTAATGGTGGCACTTTGCAAATAAACACACCCAGCACAAGAAACTTTTCGAAATGACTGTACTGTGACTGTACTTCACGAAATAGTTGCACTTTGCACACATAAACTGTTCAGAATACATACACAGTAATAAGTGCACACTGTAAGCACTTTTATACACTTTGAGATACTTTGAATAACTTTAGTTGTGCCCCTGACCCAAGACAAAGCTGTAGTTATTCCCAGAACACAGCACTTAGCTGAAAAACATAGCACATTGCTTTATTTTTTGCCCTTATTATTTTCGTTTTGCTCGTTTAATCTCTTTTCATGCCCATTGTACTTTTCTTGTGCTTGTTTTACTGTAAACATGCCCGTTTTGCCCTTAAACATGCTTGTTTTGCTTTTCTGATAATCATTTTGTCAAATGTATGTATTTTAAACATTTCCCCTTGGTTAAGAAACCTTTTGTGCCTCCCACTTGTTTAATAATGCAGTTTGTGGCCTTGTAATGCTCCGTTGCACCTTTTTTTATAAAACAAGTAGTTTGTGCTTATTCTTATCACCTTTGATTCTTTCCTGGATCTTTTTCATCCTCATTTCTCTTAGTTTACCTTCACCGTCTTCTCTGCACCTCATGGCACCATATCATCTTCTCTGCAGTCCTGGTTCTGACACCATATCGCTCTCCTACTCAGTGGTGGCTGGTGACTTCGATTCAAAGGGGGGGTTGCAGGAGACAGCTGGATGGGTGGGGCCAAAAGGAAGGGGTGTGGCCAACTAGAAAGGGGTGGGGCTATGGTACAGTGGGATCAATGCTGAGCATGCTTACCAATTTACATGAAATAAATACTCCGTCACTGTGGTGCATGCTGAAAACTCTGCACAGCACATTGTTACATGTATATACGGGTTGGTTTGAAGACTTACCTCTGCAGTATGCTGCAAACTTGATGAGAAGCTGTAGTCTGGTCTGGAGCGCATCTGGTCACACTGGGTTTCTGCACCCGAAGAGAAGCTGTGATCTGGTCTGGAACACATCGGGTCTTACTGGATTTCTTTTTTCTCCCTTTTTTCATAGAGACTCGAAAGGGACAGTTTAAAGTTTCCCAAGCAAACACTATTCACGTGACCCCCACCTGGTTCCAAATAAATGCTTTGTAGTAGTGTAGTACATGACCAAATAAGAGCCAATACTGTATTCCACTGGGTATTTCTTAGGTTTGTTATTTATAGATAAAGTCCATTCGTCTGTCTTTATTTTGTGCAAACAAATCTATAACTCTTTGGTGGAAGTTAGTTATACTCCATGTTGACTCCTTTCCTATGGAAATTATAGCCAATGCATTCATTCTTTCTTGCCCCATTGTACTACGAAGAAACGTTTTAATTCTTTTCAGTGTTGAGAAACACCTTTCTGCCTTAGCAGTTGACATTGGAGTGGTGGCTGTAATCAACAAGACATTGTAAATCACTGAAAACACACTGGTTAACGAGTTGTCCACCAAGAATTTTAACATCTGAACTGCACTGCCACTTGCTGCAAAATTTTCACGGTGATACAACACTCCGAGTTCCCTTCTAAGTTGTCCCCTCAACAGGAATGGATAGTTGTCTATTATTGCTGTGAATAGATTTTTTGGAAACTCTCTTCTGTATGTTGAAAACTTTTCAGGCAGTAGTAGCTGAGAAGCTTGAGGTCAGTTTGTTGAAATTGTGATGTTGCCTGGAACTTTGACATTACACACTTCCTTTGCAGCAATTGACAATGTCTCTTGCAGTGGTCAGGAAGCTGATGGCCCTCGTCTACGTCTTGACAGGATGTTGTCCGTCTAGATAATGTTCTGCAATACTGTCTATACCTGATCTGATACCGTCAGTTTCATTAAAAAATGTATGCACATACTTTTCGACAGTGGCTGCATCTGTGGTACGACACTGAAGTTGCCTGTAAAGAATCTCAACATGGGGCATTATATAATGGAAAACAGCAAGCCAAAGTTTAAATTCATCATCTTCAGCTCTTCGCAGTAACCCATTTCCTTCCTGTACAGTTGCTGCAATAGATGTAGGACACTTGTACAAATAATGAAAGCAGTCCGACAGCAACTCCATGTTTTCATACACTGCATTTACAGTACGGATGTTAAAATTCCACCGTGTTCCTGACAATCTATCGTGATACTATACTATCCAGAGCAGCTTGTCTTTGAACTGAATGAGAGAAAAAGGCTGGAATTCCACCAAGTGTTACAAAAAAAAATATCCTTGCTTCAGTATTCTGTTGTGTGGCTCTTTGCATCACTCATAACAGATGCACCATCATAACTCTGAGCAATCACTTTTTCGTGCTTGTCTCCCACTACTTCCTTCAACTGTTGTCTTATCACACCAGCAATATCCTCTGCTGTCTGTCCAGGTGGTATAAAGTATCCGCAAAAACGTTACAACACCTGTCCATTGACAACGTAACGGAACACAACAGCAATTTGCCATAGCCCAGCAACATCAGTGGTTTCATCTGCACTTACTGCTGCACATTTTGCGGTATGAATCTCCTTTATTAATTCTTCTCTGTATATTGTTAGCATGCAGTCCAGGAGTTCATTTTTGAATGGTTTTTGATGTTCCTTTAAAAACAGTTGAAGTTCTCAAGTGTTCAGCCAACTTCTGACCGATCTTGCAGGTGAAGTCTATCAGTCATTCCTGCACTCAGTGACTCTTCAGACTGATCATGGCCTCTTAAAGCAACTTCTTCTTCACCACACAGCTTGATGCAGTCTATTATAAGTGATAGAACATGATGGTTTTCTTCCACTTTCTTGTTGTGTCTTTCCACTGATGACTGGTATACACTACTTAACTGAGACCTGATAGCCACACTTCCCAACACTGCTAGACTCATTTAGTTGTCAAAATGTTTAGCAGACTGTTCATGCTTTCTGGACTTTTCTTCCACTCTCTTCAGGTCATTCATACCCTTTGATGTCCATGCATCCTCTCCACTGTACAATAAACATGGGAAGCAGTACAAGCTGTTTGTTTCCTCACAACCACAGATCCAGGTGTGTTTGTGGTACACTGACCTGCTGAAGCTGCGTGTGTATGTCCTTGACCTACTTGTACCTTGAGACTCCATCTTCAGATCAGGTGTGGGTCTTCCAGTCCTCTTGATTCTTAACTTTTCATCCAAAGTCAGGTCTCTGAAATTAATAGATTTCAGACAGGCCACTGTAACACTCTGCTCACTCATTCTGGTTATCATAGTTGTAACTCTGAAATGAAGATATTACAGAAATTAAGTGCCACTGTTGTGTACATTTTAAAGTACAGCTTCAGGAACAACACTCATTGCAAACAGCCATGACCTAGCAACTATCTGGCTTGACCCTGCCAGGATTAAAAAAAAAGACTATATTCATGCATTTGTGATGTGCACACTGTCACAGCTTACGTTCTGTCTTAATTCTGGCTTTGCAGGACTAAAAATAAAACGGGCAGTCATTTCATTGCCCACCACTGTAGTTTCTGCTTTGATCCTTCCAGCTTTAAAATACATCTGCTGCACAGAGACAATAGTCGCAGCCTGTATGCACATTGCTTACTCCCTCAGACATATTAGTTTTGCAAAGCCAGAATTACAACAGTAAATGGCCAGTTATTTCATTCTCACACTGACATGAAAGTCCCCCATCCCAATAGGCTACCAAAAGTACCTGGCTCGAACCTCTGAAATCGGAAAGCAAAACAGTATTGTAACTGCATCTTTCACATAAAGATTATCCAGAGGTTAGCACTTGTACTCAATCCATCTCACTCCATCCAAATGCACAGCAGTCTTATAACAGTAAGTAGTAGGGCCACTCATTTCATTTAATTTCTAAAGAGCACTCCCCTCCCCCAGTTAGTTCTGCAAAGCCAGAATTACATCAGAGCTACAGTGCCAAACATTTCATCCACAAACAGCCATCTTATCAATTGCCAGCCTACAATATCTGCTGACCTTGCCTGGATTCAAATGAAAATATTAATAGCTGCATTAATTTAGTCTGTTGCACAGAAACGGTAGTTACAGGTTGCACAACAGTCGACTTTACCCAAATAAACAGTTATCTTGCAAAGCCATAATTATGACAGTAAACAAGGCCAGTCACCTCAATGAATTCACAAACACCCCCCCCCCAATTACCCAAGTAAAGTAGCTGCTTTTTACCTGTCAGGATTCAAGTACAAATAATAGTAACAACTGCGTTGCATACATTGCATTAACACAGCTTGTGTGTGCCAGCCAAGTACACATTTAATTTTATGTATTTTACTTTTGAACATTCAGTATAGATAACGAATAGATGTGAAACATACATGAAGTACTCTTAAGCTTACCAATTTATTGTACATTCTTAAAATACAGACTTAAAAAGTGTTATAGTTTTGCAAAGCTAGACTTAACAGTAAGCATCAGGGCCATGTGCTCCAGTCACACAGCCCCAGTCTCCATTGAAAACCCTGCAGTTTACGGCTTGATCTTGTCAGGTTAAAGGCAAAAAAAGACACTGTCATGAAGGTAAGTATACCCCCCACCATAAACCATACTCAGATTTCAGAGCGTTTCGTCGATCTTACTTCAGTGAAATGTACATTACTCTTGCAAAGCAAGACAGAACTGCAGCTATTCACACATAGGTATTGCCTCCATTCCAACTTGCTGCTTACCCAGAGAAGCTGCTTTCAGCCTACAATGTTTAAGTAAAATAAATCTCCATGGTTACATTATTGCATTTCTTTCACATCATGATAGCCAAGAATTTGCACATGATCTTACTTCATTTGTGTGTGTGTGTGTGTGTGTGTGTGTGTGTGTGTGTTGTACATGTAGTGTTTAATGCTATTGATTTCTGTGGATGTAAACTACAAGCTGTTATTTCCGAGACCTATTTCTGCTACAAAAATGATACAAAATGCCCCAAAAGATATCCTAACCTCCAGAAAGACTCCTAAATGGCCAAAATACCATCATACTGTAACCATCGTCATAGCCAAACATTCTCAAATGCAGTAATTTCCTTATTTTATGCACAAAATTTTTTAAGCAAGTATTTAATTTTCCAGAAAAGGAGGGCACATATGGAGCAGAACCAAAGGGATTAAGCAAATCAGAAATGATATTCCAGGCATTCCATTTTACATGTACTAATTCTGAAGTACTACAGATACTGATTTAGCAACACAATGTATGTGTATGCTGCCTGCTTATTTATTTTTAGATTATTCTGAAGTAAGCCCAAGCATTCTACCTTAACTAAAAATGTTAATCTTATGTTTTTCATTTTCTTATAATTATAGGTGCTTACAGACAATGCTGCCCAAAAAATGGAACTGGAATGGTCGTGCTAATGACACCCCCCAAAATACTGTTATTACACTCAATCAGACCTCTTGTTCTTGGAAAAATGTTAGAGTAAAACAATTGAGAATAATATAAACACTGTTTTGGACTTTAAACAGCAATACTCCCATCTAGTGGTCAAAATCTGAATACCCTTGAATATCATCATAGGTATTATACTCAGTAAATAAATAACTATAATAAATATACTAAGAGATATAAAATGTGTAAATATTTGATATTAAATGTATGAACAATAAATAGTAATGATGTGATGTGAATATATAAACAACCATAAATATATATATATATATATATATATATATATATATATGTGTGTGTGTATATAATGCATAAATACATAAATAATGTGTAATTTCATCTAATAAATAGTATACAAAACTTTTTCATTTACATATAAAACCATAAATAGGAAAGCTATAAAATATTGGAACAGTGAAATGTTATAAAAATGTAATTATATAATTTTAAAATAAGACAAGGTATGTATGTATGTGTATGTGTGTGTGTATATATATATATATATATATATATATATATATATATATATATATATATATATATATATATATATATATATATACAGGCATGGAACATATATAACATAAATGCTAATTTAAACAAATATATATGTATAAAAATAAATGACCCTATTTCGAACACGTGCAAATTGATTAGAAAATAGTATAATCTAAAAAGATGAACTGTAAAAAAAATTTTTTTATATATATAGATGGATAAAGTGACATAAAAGGAAAATAGATGTTACAATTTAGCTGCCCTTAATTTTAAAACTGGGGCCAGGGAGATATTGTCGTTCAACCCAGGGAATTTGTTTGCCTCCAAGACAATTTGCCAGAATAATTCCCTGTATTCAATCTGAGTCTCCCATAGGCCACCTCTTTCATCCTTCACAACTTCCTCTAAAATGAAAAATTTGTATTACGCCAAGGGACAGATATTCATATGTTTGTATAATGCATTATGTTCTTTCTTGTTTTTGATATCATTCAAGTGTTCATAAACCCTTCTTTTGATCTTCCTCTCAGTCTTCCCTATGTAGAAGGCCAAGCAGATCTCACATAATGCAATATACACAACTCCGAAGGAATTACAATTGCTATGTGTTTTGCCCACAATCTCTTTCTCTCTTGCTTGAATGAAAATTTTGTGTGAATTTGTCATAAATGAGCATTGTGTACACATTCCACAAGGATAAGTACCCCTAATTTTGGTACTTTTCTTATTTACTTTATATTGAGCTGTCAACCAATCTTTTATATTACGTCCCCTTCTGAAGATAATATTGAAAGAATCAATCGACTTGTTAAAATTCAAGTCTGTAATATTAAGGAATTTCTCCCATTCCTTAAACACTTCTTTTACGATGCCTGCATCACCACTATAGTCAGTAACAAATGATTGAGTGTATGTTTTGTCTTTCTTTTTGTCTTCTATGAAATCAGATGTTTGAAAATTAACATCAGTGAGGGGATTCTAGTTCAATATAGGTGCAAATCTGTTTTTTCTCCCTTGTATAACTTCTATTTTAATATAGTTACAAAAATCTGCAGGATAACCTCTATCCAAAAACATACTAACCAAGAATTCCATTTCATCATGGAAATCTTGATTATTGGAAGTCATTCTTGAAATCCTAACCATTTGACCCTTTACAATACTTTTCTTCTGGTGTAAAGGGTGTCCACTTTTGTAGTGTAAATAGGAATTGGAAAAAAGTTTTTTTCCTGTACACTTTTGACCTAAAATTATCTCCATCTTTTTCTAACATAATATCTAAATAGTTGATGCTATGTACATTTATATCATGGGTACATTTTAAAAAAGTGGTAGTCTGATTAATGTACTGAATGAAATCATTTAACTTATCGATACTATCCTTCCAAAATATAATGATGTCATCCAAAAAACGTTTGTATAAAACCCAACAATCTTTGTAACTACCATTATAGATGTATTTTTCTTCCCAAGTGTTTAAAACCATGTTGACATATATGGGAGCACATCATGCTCCCATAGCCACCCCACTTATTTGATGAAAATATTCGCCTTGGAAAAATAAATAGTTATATTTCAAAACTAATTCCATTAAGTTTACACAAACATGGATTTCATCATCTTTTAATATATTGAAGGATCTTAGCTTCTTCAAACCATTCAATTCCTATATTATGAGGTATTGAACCAAACAAATCTGTAACATCTATAGCCACAAAAATGATATCGTTCGTATTAATGATGTTCTTCACTTTTCCTAAAAAGTCCCATGAGTCTTTCAAGTATGATGTTCCTTTAAACATTAAATCTTTTAACTTGGTATCAATGTATTTAGCTAAAGGAGAAATGACTGAACCTTCTGCTGCCACTATGGGTCGTAAAGGAGGATCTGCACTATTTTTGTGTATTTTAGGAATGCCAAAAATTGAAGGAATTTTTGGCTTGTTGTTGTGTAAGAATTCAAACATACTGTAATCAATGAGTCCTTCCAAAAATAGATCATATAGTGTTGTGTAAATTATTTTATAACCAATATTGATCTCATTAATGGAAATATTATCATATTTAGACTCATCTAACAATAAATTGAACATTTTACCTTCATATATGATAGAACTCATAAGTACCACCCCTCCCCCTTTATCTGGTTTCATTATCCTTAAGTTGGAATTTTCTTAACTTCTTAAGTAATGAAAGTTCATTTAATGTAAGGTTAGGAGCAAATTGATTAATTTTAACTGCTTTTCTCAGTTCATTCTCTATAATGTTTTCAAATTTTTTTAGTCGTGGGTGTATGGGGGGTTTCTATGTACTTTTTTTCTTTAATTCCTTAGAATGATCAACTTCCCCAAGGTATCACCACAAATTAACTCAAGGTTCATTTTCCTCAAAAACATCTTGACATCGATAATCATTCTAGTGATGTCACATTTTGTTCTTGGTACGAAGTTGAGTCCCTTAGAAAACAGCTCAAAATAAATCTCATCAATTTCAAGTTCTGTGTAGTTAAATATATTAAAATTCTTGTATTTAGCACATGTGCAAATAACAGGTGTATCACATGTATTTTCTGCATTATTGTTACAGATTTGTTTGGTTCAATACCTCATAATATAGGAATTGAATGGTTTGAAGAAGCTATAAGATCCTTTAATATATTAAAAGATGATGAAATCCATGTTTGTGTAAACTTAATGGAATTAGTTTTGAAATATAACTATTTATTTTTCCAAGGTGAATATTTTCATCAAATAAGTGGGGTGGCTATGGGAGCAAGATGTGCTCCCATATATGCCAACATGGTTTTAAACACTTGGGAAGAAAAATACATCTATAATGGTAGTTACAAAGATTGTTGGGTTTTATACAAACTTTTTTTGGATGACATCATTATATTTTGGAAGGATAGTATCGATAAGTTAAATGATTTCATTCAGTACATTAATCAGACTACCGCTTTTTTAAAATGTACCCATGATATAAATGTACATAGCATCAACTATTTAGATATTACGTTAGAAAAAGATGGAGATAATTTTAGGTCAAAAGTGTACAGGAAAAAAACTTTTTCCAATTCCTATTTACACTACAAAAGTGGACACCCTTTACACCAGAATAAAAGTATTGTAAAGGGTCAAATGGTTAGGATTTCAAGAATGACTTCCAATAATCAAGATTTCCATGATGAAATGGAATTCTTGGTTAGTATGTTTTTGGATAGAGGTTATCCTGCAGATTTTTGTAACCATATTAAAATAGAAGTTATACAAGGGAGAAAAAACAGATTTGCACCTATATTGAACTACAATCCCCCCATTGATGTTAATTTTCAAACATCTGATTTCATAGAAGACAAAAAGAAAGACGAAGCATACACTCAATCATTTGTTACCGACTATAGTGGTGATGCAGGCATCGTAAAACAAGTGTTTTTTAAGGAATGGGAGAAATTCCTTAATATTACAGACTTGAATTTTAACAAGTCGATTGATTCTTTCAATATTATCTTCAGAAGGGGACGTAATATAAAAGATTGGTTGACAGCTCAATATAAAGTAAATAAGAAAAGTACCAAAATTAGGGGTACTTATCCTTGTGGAATGTGTTCACAATGCTCATTTATGACAAATTCACATAAAATTTTCATTCAAGCAAGAGAGAAGGAGATTGTGGGCAAAACACATAGCAATTGTAATTCCTTCGGAGTTGTGTATATTGCATTATGTGAGATCTGCTTGGCCTTCTACATAGGGAAGACTGAGAGGAAGATCAAAAGAAGGGTTTATGAACACTTGAATGATGTCAAAAACAAGAAAGAACATAATGCATTATACAAACATATGAATATCTGTCCCTTGGTGAAATACAAATTTTTCATTTTAGAGGAAGTTGTGAAGGATGAAAGAGGTGGCCTATGGGAGACTCAGACTGAATACAGGGAATTATTCTGGCAAATTGTCTTGGAGGCAAACAAATTCCCTGGGTTGAACGACAATATCTCCCTGGCCCCAGTTTTAAAATTAAGGGCAGCTAAATTGTAACATCTATTTTCCTTTTATGTCACTTTATCCATCTATATTTAAAAAAAATTTTTTTTTACAGTTCACAGTTCATCTATTTAGATTATACTATTTTCTAATCAATTTGCACATGTGTTCGAAATAGGGTTATTTATTTTTATACATATATATTTGTTTAAATTAGCATTTATGTTATATGTTATATTTTCCATGCCTGTATATACATACATACATACATACATACCTTGTCTTATTTTAAAATTATATAATTACATTTTATAACATTTCACTGTTCCAATATTTTATAGCTTTCCTATTTATGGTTTTATATGTAAATGAAAAAGTTTTTTATACTATTTATTAGATGAAATTACACATTATTTATGTATTTATGCATTATATACATATGCCCACCTTATCATGAAGGGATTCTCATCTAGATCAAGGGAGGTCATAGTCTCCCTATACTCATCACTCATCAGACCAATGATTGAGTACAATGCCCCATTCGGAATGTATCTGACCCGACACTTGCAGCAGCTGGAGAGGCCACAAAAGTTCCTCACCAAAAGGATAAAGGGTCTCAAACATCTGTCCTATGCTGCCCGACTGAAAGAACTCCAGCTCTATTCAGTCGCTTACCGCTTGCTCAGAGGTGACCTTTGCCTAACATACAAGGCCATGTCAAACCCAGATTTGATGAATATGCTTCACCTCAAAAAATCTAGATCCGTCAGAGCCACAAGGGCGGGAGACTTAAACCTCAACACGGCTATTAATAGGACGTGCTGGAGGGATAGATTCATCACCCAAAGACTCCCTATGCTGTGGAACAAAATCCTGGTATATGTGAGGCAGAGCACCTCGCTGGCCTTGTTCAAGAGAAATCTTGACCAATGGATGGGAGATCGCAGATATACCCCAGGGATTACCTCGGTGTCACTGCTCGACAGAGGCACAGCAAAATAATGGGTATAGTTCCCCATACTAAAGGGGTGGCGTAAGCCACAAAACTATGGGCTAGGCTTGTAAATGCCCTCGGGCAGATAGCCTAGTATGAACCTATGAACCTATATATGGTTGATATATATATATTCACATCACATCATTACTATTTATTGTTCATACATTTAATATCAAATATTTACATATTTTATATATCTTAGTATATTTATTATGGTTATTTATTTACTGAGTATAATACCTATGATGATATTCAAGCGTATTCAGATTTTGACCACTAGATGGGAGTATTGCTGTTTAAAGCACATCATTATACTACATCATTGAATTACACATATTCATTTCATTTTTTATGAGTATAGTAATTTGTTTTTTATTACAAGGCACTTGATTTTTATAATAATCATATATTGTTCTGCATTTCAATGTATCTATATCATCGAGAATCAAATTATCTTATTTCGATTCTCTAAATGTCATGTATTCCAAGTTCATTTATATTCATTCATATTCATGAGCACTGTTGAATAGATTTTCATTGGTTATTTTAAATGTTTGGTCAGCATATATATATGGGTGTTAATTACTGTAGTATTTGTCTGATGAAGTCTGATTTATGTGACGACAAACGTGGTGTTTGTCTACGTTTAACATTTATTAAAGCTGGTATCAAGTTCTCGGTTGTCCGGTGCATTTCGTCCTCATACAGTGCATTTTTTTGTTTATTATTTATTTATTTTTTTGTTTATTGGTTTTCTGCTTGCACTGCGCTTTGTTCATTGTTTTTATAAACACTGTTTTATTACTAATAACATAAGTTTATTTGTTTTAAATATGTATGCATACACACACACACACACACACACACACACACACACACACACATACATTAATTCTGCTGTTATGGTCTTAAACACATTCAGGCCCTTTGTTAAGAGGGAAGCACATCAATAGCTGTTTTAGATAAATATCTGTCACTACTGACTGCTTGCTGAGCATGATAACTAGGAAGGTGTACTAAATATGTCCACCATGTAAGTTGCTTGCTGTTGTCTCCTGTATTTACTACTGTATATACCTATAATTGCTAGTTCCTAGCTTATTGTTGCCCTGTAAAGTGCATATTTCTAGCATATTTGCCGCCCTGACGTGTTACAGTATATAACGCTGTTGGCCACACATGCATATCTGAAGATATAGCTACTATCTGCTAATTGATTTTGTATGTTCTTACTAGTGGCCCTATAAAGTGCATATTTCATTTGTAGCATAGTGTTACCTGAGATGTACAGTAAATAACGCTGTTGTCCGCACATCCATGAGTGAAGATTTAATCACAATCTGCTAATAATTGTAAGTGCATACTAGCGGTATCATTGTGCACTTTGTTTTACATTGGAAACTCACTCAGCAGTAGTCGCAGTAGCACCTAAACCAGTGCCTGAACCTAACAGATAGCATCAGTTTGCTAGATTTACATGTTTGTATGCTGTTTTCATTACAGTGTACCTAGTAGAGGACTTCCTAGAGCTGAACAATTACACAGGTTACATCTTGCACTGCCTCGTGCACGCATGTTTAAAGCTATACGGCACCTGCGAGATGTTTGTTTTTGCCTGGTAATTGCATCCTAATACTGCATTGAGAACTTAGCCAGTTACTCCTAGGCTACTAGCCAGTTACTCCTAGGCTACTAATTGCCATAAAGCAGAAGTGAAATCAGTTATGCTGAGTTTGAATCTCACTCAGTACTGTAATTGTGTTAGTCTGTCTAAACCCCTACTACCCAAACTTTTCATTTAACCTCTCTAAACCTATTTTCTCCCAAACCGTTCTTTCCCCTTCTGCCTGCCTTTGGCCCCTGCTCACCAGACCAGTGGACTATAAACAGGGAATGCCACAACAGGGATGCCATAAACTGGGAAACAGAGTTTTACCTACAGAAAAAGTGTATGTATTAAAATATTCATCCTAATTTCTGTAAAGGTGAACACACTCTATCGGGCCAACGCTGAGCCCTCCCTTATCTCTCTCTAGCTTTTTCCCCCTCCCTCAACTCTTCCAGCCATTCCAACCCTGCACTTCCCTACTAGATTCCTATCGACTCTTAACAATTTTGCTGTACTACAGAACTAGCTATTACATCGTACTGATGAGCGTTAGACACTTACATGGCAATCTTTAGACCGGGGGGGGTTCTAGCCCACTCCTTCGCTACTCTTACTTCACTCCCCTCCCTGCCTCCTATTCCCACCCTCCCCGAGTAGCTCTACATTTATTCTTAGCCATAACCCCTCCTCTAATTCCCACCAATTAGGCTACACCGCTATTCACTCCCTCCCCTTACATCTAACCCAATCATGCTACTACCTAATATAATAACGATCCTAACCTATTTAGTTCTAGCTCACATTACGTCCTACCAATGCTCCACAGTCACATGCTCCAAAAACTTCCACTGTACTCTCTCAACACCTTCCTTCAAACATTTACACTATAACTGCACAACCCCTGCCACCAAAAGCATCCTCCCAATACACACACTCCATTACCAAACACCTAACACACTAAAAAATAAAATATCCCTAAGATACCATAAGCAATTTACTATGTATATAAAACATATCCTAAACACCCTCTCTGGAGACATCCATCCAAACCCTGGTCCTCTCAAATCCAACCCAACCACAGCCCATAGTCCAAGCAACCCCCCCATAACTCAATTCATAGCCAACAAAGAAAACAACAGACCTACTTTTAATGTCCCTAAACATCAGAAGCATATGCAATAAAATCCAAGATCTACATGCCAGCATAAGCATATATTCCCCAGATATATTCTCTTCCTAACTGAAACCTGGCTCAAACCTCACATCAAAAGTGAGGAAATAACTTCCACCTGAATATAACATCCTTCGCTTAGACAGACTGTCCAAAAAAGGAGGTGGCGTAGCATTGATATTTAAACACCACCTCAATATAGAACTCCTGAACACATCTGCCCCTCACTACAACAATGAAGAAATCCTTTATGCCAATCTCAAACTAAACCCAAACAAAACAGTCAATTTCATAGGATGCTATTTCCCACCAGGGCAAAATATAACACCCCTAGAAAATCTCTTGAGCTGGGCTAGTCTATCTCTACCCCAGGAAACCATCATTCTCGGCAACATCAACAGGCTATCCTGTAATAACAATCTCCATGGGTTCACTCAACACATCCAATCCCCGACCTGAATCAATAAAAACCCTAACAATCGTACCTTACTTGACTGAATCCTAGTCAACAAAGCCCCTCACTCTTACCTAGCAGGCTGCTTACCTGACAGTCTCAGTGACCACTCCCCCACTTTCATAATTAGGCACCACACAAACAGTCTCAAGCCCATTATCCACAGGCAAATATGGAACAAGTCCAACTTCAACCCCAACTCCTTCATCTCCTCCCTGCAAAAAATTAACTGGTCACCACTAAAATACCTCAGCCTAGATGAGGCTGTCCACTTCTTCAACAGTACCTTCCTCTCCATCCTATCCTCTCCATCCTAAACACCCATGCTCCTGTAAGAAATGCCAAAGTCAGATCCAGGCATGCCCCATGGTTACAAAAGACCACCAGAATCCTAAAGAAATTCAGAGATAAGGCCTGGGAGTGCTGGCGCCTAACAAAAAATAACTCAGACATGCAATCCTTCCTTGAACTGCACTATAGGGTCAAAAAGAAAAGAAAATTTGATAAATCCCTCTACTATAAATCCACCCTAAACTCTACCAACCATAATCCTAAGCAGTTCTGGTCCACTATTAACTCTATCCTCCAACCAGGGAAGGTTGACACCCCCCTCCAGCCGTCCATTCCCCCCTCCTCCAGCAGTATTGCTGAATCCTTCAAAAAACACTTCACTGAAACTATAACATCTCTAAAGAAGCAACACTTCCCTACATCAGCCCCTCCAACCCCTAACCCCCCCACTCCTCTTTTCTTCTTCACCTCAATACCTACCTCCAACATAAAAAGACTTTTGTCAAAACTTAAACCCACCAAACTCGCAGCTGACAACCTCCTCTCTGAATACTTGAAAATTGCAAGTGACGCACTAGCTTACCCAATTTCAATTCTAATCAACCATTCCATAACTGAAGGCTATGTTCCCTCTACATGGAAAATATCCCACATAATTCCCCTCCACAGAGGCACCCCCTCCACCGACCTCTCCAATTACTGCCCCATCGCAATCCTCTCCCCTCTCTCCAAGATACTTGAAAAATGCATCAACACCCAAGTCTCCAACTACCTCCTAGCTAATAATCTCCTCTCCAGTACCCAGCATGGTTTCAGGTCATATCGCAGCACTACCTCCCCTCTGCTCTCCTTCACCAACACTATACTTCATCACAAAAACAATGGCCTCCTCTCCACTACCGTATTTCTAGATCTTTCAAAGGCCTTTGACATAGTATCTCATGAGCTACTACTCTTTATTCTCCCCACCCCCTGTCCTTCTCTCACTCAGTCTGCAGCTGGTTCCACAGCTATCTACACGGTAACCAGCAATCCATCATCTGGGATGATAACCTATCACCTCGCCTCCCAATTACTCTCTGAGTTCCCCAAGGATCTATCCTCACTTTTCACTAACAACCTACATAGTGCTACCAGACAAGCATCTCTTATATAGTACGCAGATGATGCTACTCTCATCTGCTCTGCCCCCACTCTATCAGAACTCCCAACAACTCACTCAGGAATCATTCTCTTCTGTGGAAAGCTGGCTATCCAATGCTGAACTCCTACTCAACCCAAGTAAGACCAAACTTCTCCTGTTCCAACCTTTCAAATCCACCCAAAACACCCCCCACTTCAGCATTCTCGCCAAAGACAATACCAACATCTCTCCATCAGAACACACAAAATTACTTGGCGTGGAGATTGACAACAAACTTAGATTTGACACCCACATATCTCTCACAATAAAAAAAGTTTACAAGAAATTTGGTGCATTATATCGAAGCCGCTAATTCCTAACCAAGTCGGCTAGAATCTCCATAGCCAATTCCCAGCTAATCTCTACCCTACTCTATGCATCCCCATACGTACCAACCTTAGACAGACAGACCTACACAAGCTGGATGCTTGTTACAACAAAATTGCTAAATTTGCCACTGGGGCCTCTTACTGCAGCCATCATTGTATCTCCCTTAAAGAACTAAACTGGCTAGAACTCCCACAACTCCTTCACTTTAATCAACTCACCCTTGCTCATAAACTTATTAACCACCCCCACAACATCCCATCCCTTCAAACCCTTCTCCAACCCTATCACTCCACTAGGCCCCTAAGATCAAGCAACAAAATCAACTCATTGATATCAAACCCAAAAAGCTCTATTTTCATGCACCATATCTAAACTTTGGAACAATCTTCCCCCCTCCTTAACTATTCTACCTTCCAGCAGCCTTTTCAAGACTGTGCTCAAATCCCACTTAAATTTGCACTGGCTTTGTCCTTGCTCTAATCCAGACTAACACCCCCACCCCTACCTAGACTCTTAACCCAACTATACTACCATGACTACTAACCGCAGTCAGAATAACCGAGTTGACTTTTTGCGTACTTTAAAAAACAACTTTGTTACAACTTTTATTATAAACGACAATAAACTTTTTAATTTAATTAACTTGCAACATTTACTGTATATACTCTTGATAATCAATATCTAGTTACTGTATTAATGCCATCAACCAGTAATGTTGTTTCCTATTGCTTTAACTTTGTATCTCTATTTATCATGTACATGTTGTGGAGCTTTTTTCCCCTGTCATCCGCTGAAAAAGGACCTGCGTCCAGTCGGAATTTCCCGGTAAGCAAATGTAAGTAAATAAATAAATGATAACAACAAAGTACACTAAAAGAAACATCTGAAACATTAATCCTCAGTGCAGGTGCATACCCTGTCCTGTCATAAAACTATAAAAATCAGTCCTGTCTTCCTGCTGGGACTAGCACACTATTCATCTTCTAGACATTCTGTCTCCAACTTCATTGAAGAGTGTGAAATAATTTTATGACTTAAAAAGCCATTTAGTTTGGGCTGCTATTTTTGAGGTGGTAATAGAATCCACAGCCTTCTGATCTTCCAGCATCAAATAAGGGTAGTTACCTATTCTGCTCTTAACACTATGTATAATCTCTTTCTCTTATCTCTTGTATACTCTGCATCCTTTCTGTAAAAGTTGGTGCCATCTGAAGTGGGTCTTGTCTGAAAAAGGCCCAAATGAATGTTTAACTACCTCAGTATTGTTTTGTCAGATGTAGCCTGAAGCTAGCATGATTCACTGGAGTGAATTAAACCATTGCAATATATATAGTTCATTATTAATTTGTTAATCTCAAGAAATTACCTTACAATACTATAAAACCTTCTATATATGAAATCTACTACTCACTGTCATGAGTCTAAAACTGAAAACTGAGTAGCTGGCTGGTCTCCGTGCATAATGTCCCTCAGCAAGTTACCTTACATTTTGCTACTATAGGTACAGAAACCAAGACTGCAAAATATGTAAACATTTATTCTTGCAGGATAGAGGGGGAGAAAAAGAAAGTACATTTGCTAACATACTTTCACCAAAGTGGTAATTTTATCTATGCTCGGTCAAAACCACAACAACTGGGACTTTAATTAAAGACGCTGGCTGTCAGTGATTGTCATCTGTTCATTGCTTGAAAAAAATCATCGGATTACACATCCTATATGCATTCTTACCCAATATGATTACCTTGGGCTTTTGATCTAGGCTAAAGTATGACCACGGCAGAAATAGCTTGTGAGTGCTGACAGCCAGAAGCAGATTATGAGATACAGTATGACGTAATGAGTCCTACTTTGAGTACTTTCCAGGTAGCAACTACAAGGGCAGCATTGTGACAGATTATTATGTGACAATAACATGCAATGACCACTGTGTTCTGGATTGTAAATAAAGTAGAACAAAATAATACTTTTGTATTTTGTTAGATTTTTATTTCAGTTGTTAACATCTCCATGCACGCACTTACTAATTTTGGCATTCTTATATGGGAAAGAAGAAGGAAGTAATAAAAAAGTTAAACTAGAAGAAGCAGCAAGACAAATGAGTAGGCCAGATACAGATATGGGATTGCAAACCCGCATCTCTCTACTTGTATGTCTCAGTACCACGCACCAAGCATTGCAAAGATTACACAAACCAAACTAAATGATGAAAGAGAAATGGCAACGCATGATAGACCAATGGATAGTTCCTCTAGCTTCAACATACACCGAGGTTAAGGGGCTGTGGCCATGGTACCCTGACATAGTCATGGTGTATGGTACATACTGGGAGGTATCTCTACAGCATGCACCCTACACATATATGTAGTGTGATTAATTCAGGCATGACAAGATAAGTATCACAGCAGTTCCCATGTTATATGGCCGCTGTGGGTGATTAGTGCTGTATGTAGGCCATTTTTCAGCATGATGTTAGCATACACAAAGAGTATAGTATCACAAGTTGCACTGTCTGCTGAGGGCAATGTTTTGCCCTATTATTAGTGCTACACTCCATAATGCAGAAATTAAACTAAGGACTTGTTCTGTCCGCTGGTCTCCACCATCAGTGCTGCTCTGAAATGAGTCAGTTAAGTCCTTAGCTAATGGTGCCATATGCCACTTAAACTGAAGTTTGGTCAATGCAGACATCAATGCAGGCATCCCTGACCATGTCCAAATATAGTCTCAAGTATTTCTGTAAAGATAACTAAAACATTTCCTGAGCAATGTATTGGTTTTCCTGATCTTATCAACCAACTAGCAAATGATAATTATAAAACTACAGGCTGTAGTAAAATATTTATAAAGTATAGGGAATTAGAAATGATGAAATAATTGTTGGTAAATTACATTATACCCAAACTAGAGTAAGGAATAATAATATAGAAACCTTATAAGGAAACTTGCATGAGTAAATTGGAAAAAATGCAGTGGAAATGTACCAAGGGCATCTGTGGATGTGAGTGTTTAATTTAATGTGAAGGATTAAAATACCTGAACTTGTACAATATCTTGTGTAGATATTTAAGAGGTGACCTTATTCAGGTATATATGGCATTCAGAGACAACTCCTCTGGGAATGTTTGAGGTTATCATCTTCTTTTTAAACCTTTTATTACTAATACTAAGATCATTATGTAACCAATTTAATTTATAATCAGGATTCAGAACTCTTTTTAACCAGTCCATCGTATAGTAAAAATGGTGATGATGCAGAAAAGGACAGTCTGACATAAAAAGCCAAGTATATCTGGTTTTAAGAAGTAGAAATTAAGTATATACATCTTTATTGAACCAACAGTTCATCCACATTCCTTTCATGTAAGCAGTACAACCAGTGTAGAGCAGTACCTACATATCTACACATTCTTCTAGCTGCCATCCTCCAATGTGACAAACTCTGTCAAACAAATATGTCTGATCCACAAGTGCCAAAATATAGCCATAGTTCCTAACATTTTATTTATTTATTTTACAGTTTGTTTACCGGGATAGTTCATTGGGCCAAGGAGAACCCATTTTCATTGGAGTCCCGGGCAAAAAGCTCCAGGAACAACAATATAATATGAAGACAATGCATTTACATTTATGTAATACTATTGAAGAATGATGGTATTACACTCTCTCACTCACACACACACACACACACACACACACACACACACACACACACACACACACACACACACACAAATTAAAATAAGAAAACTCCATTGGAGCATTCCTGTTAGATTTGTGTGCCTATTCCTGTTTTGTTACAATGTAAAATAACACAGGATTGACATTACAGTTTTACATGAAATTTTAGCAGAGTTAAAGTAGGACAGGGGGATAAGAAGTGTTAATTGTTGAGTCTAAGAAGAGTGAGACAATAAGAAAAAAAAAACATTTACTATTCTGGGACTTGGACATGAGCCTCCGTTATTTATTGCCATTACCATACTTTTCAACTTATCTGCCAAGTCCACCAAACACTAGTACTAAAGAGGAAAAAAATCTCCTAAATCTAAACACGAACACCTAAATAGAAAAAAATGCAATAGTAGCAGACTATACTCTCCTTCAGCAAATCTTAAACACTGGGTGTGCAAATGTCCAAATGATTTAAAAATGTACATCATGCTGTACATAGTGCAGTCTGACTGTATTCATGATCCAGATTTTATTTTTGTTTTCTAGTAATTGCCTCTGTGAAGTCTGCATACCTTTCTATGTGCATATGTGTCTGATTGTGTGTATGTGCATGTACATGTGTGTGTGACAGAGAGAGAGACACACACACTCTCTCTCTCTCTCTCTCTCTCTCTCTCTCTCTCTGTCTGTCTCGTACAGAAAACAACCCAGCACCATATCTCCTTAAACTTAAAATGTAATACATTAGGTAGTTAATTATTCAGTGCTTGTCTTCCCAGTGGTAAAGTACATAATGGTTTTCATTTGCTCTTTGCACAGTCTTCAGAGGGATTTCACACTATTCCATCACTTAAAAACTGCATGCTTTCATCAGTTTCAAATTTAATAAATATTACAGTAAATGCAAAAGCAAGTTCCATTCATTTGAATGTCACAGCTCAAGACAGACCAGCCCTAGGAAATTTACTGCCATATAATATAATGCATTCCATCTGAATAACTTAAAAGCAAGCAAAATATTCAACTATACAAAACTGTCATAGTCCATACCACAGCTGCAGTATTTTCTCATCAGCATATCTTTATTAATTGTACACTAGTACTAGTAACAACATCTGTCCTTGATTAACGCATAAACAAATTGGTCTGGTAGTGAGTGGCTCAAAGCTCTAATAGCAACAAAGCTAAATTAGTGCTAATATTATCAAACCTCTAGTCAAGACTCTAGAGCAGTTTAGTTATCAGTATAATGACAGTCTTTATCACCCCACTTGGGACTGCAGTATGCCTAGATCCACCATCACAATACCTTTACCATCACGCATCTTTTTGTATTCTAAACTGCTATATTTCTAGCAGAAAAAAAGTTATCAGCTGAGTTTCTTTACTCGGCTCTGTATTATTCCTTTCACCTCATACATAGTACTGATATATCTAACAGCCCCTACCAGGACTGTTGTGCTCCCTAGCTCTCCTAAATGAGTATGAATTGGTATTTATCCACAGTCTAGTAACAAAAGCTGCTTTAATCCATTTCCCATACGCACAATACTATCTCCTTACACAGTGCTCCTATCTCCTCCATTAATTCCTTCTGTGTTTTCACTTATCCCCTGCATACCCGGTATGCTTTACTTCTGTGTTCTCTCTGCATGGCAGCTACAATCCTTGCTTTTCCCCCAAAAATTCTTAATGCCCAACACTTCTCAGTTCCAGTCTCCCACTATACAGTCATTGTTGGTTTTTAAGCACCCTCAGAAATCCTGTCCATACATTTCTTTATTTTACCACCACAACTTGCTTTGTCACAGTTGCTTTAACTCTAATTTTCTTGCTCATTCCTGATTTTCTAGCCCCTAGTTGCCCTGCACAGTGGAAAAGGATAGCAACACTTTGCAGAAGTTATTCTGTCTGCAGTTTTTATAAGTATTGGATATGCCACTTTATATAACGTACTTCATTTGCATATGCATTTATGTTTGTTAATTTCCTTATACAAATATAATTTGTTAAAGTGACAACAACGTGACTGTTTCTGATGGCTTCTTATCCTGATGACACCAGTAAAAAAGTATGATTCAGATGGAGAAATGTTCCACAACTCAAAGCATTACCTTTCAGGAAGTTTTTTGCGGGGTGGGGGGTGGGGGTGGGGGCTTTACTATTCCTGCGCTTCAAAAAGTGGAAGTATATCCATATTCTTTGACAGAGCAGCTGATTCATGGAACAGAATGCCAAGCACTAGTTTAGATATTTTAAAGAACAGCTTAGACACTTATTATGTGAACAACTGTTGTGGTATATTGACAGACTAGAAGGGCATTAACACCCATGCTTGAAATATTTGTATGCGTGTATGTATTGCAGCTATACTCCCCAGAATTTCAGTAGGCACCCACCTGGGTGGGTTGTTTACAGTAATAGATCAATTACTGGGATGATGCCACAGTACAAACAAAAAATGATCAACTTCAACAGTTGGCTATGTTTCTGGTGTCATTCTAAGGGGATCCAACATCTGTCAGCCTGGGATGATATGGCACACAGATCTCAGTGCTTTGCCAGAGATGGTCTTCATCTGTCACCTCTGGTATTTCAGTTACTAGCCAAGGCTCTTGCCACCCCATAGTGCCTTTTTTAGGCAATGTCACAGGAACAAAATTCCCGATGTAAAAATACCCCCCAAAAACAAACTTAAGGGTATGCTATTAAATGCAAAGAGTCTAAACCTGTAACTGCATTCACTGGAAGCAGTTCTCACCTTGGAAGATGCTGACATTTGCGCAGCTACAGAGACCTGGTTTAAAGCTGTGGAGAGCATGCCAGCCACATCAGGTTGGTTGACCTAGAACTATGGTTATCTGCATGCATGTTTTCAAGCCTAGATTGTTGAGCACATGTATTATGTTTGTCTTTAACTTCTTGATGGATTTACTATTGTAGCTGCACATTAAACTGCACTTACTGTTATTTAAAATGTTTATACAAACATTTTATGACTGCTCTCTCCTCTAAAAGGGGTCTATATTAGATCAGTGAATGCTTAAACAAGCAAACGCTGATTGATCGACCTTATTTTAGCGAAAGTTAGAAATATCGAAGCAACAGAAACTCAAATTTTTTCCTAGGGAAAGAATTTGGTTGTCCGTTTCTGTTGTTTCGGTATTTTCAGTGCTGTGGTGGAAAGTTACGGGTCGGATTCAGGTAAGTGTGTGATTGTGTGGATGTGAGTGTTAGGGTGGGTTAGGTGAGTTAGGGTTAGGGAGTGGGTGAGGTGAGTATGCGATAGTGATGGACCTTAGGGTTAGGGTTTGGGTTAAGGTAAGTGGATAGTTAGTGGTGTGTGCATAGTTTAGTGTAGGGTTAGGTGTCAGATTTTAGGTGTATGTGTGTGGATTTCTGTTTGTTTGGTGTGCTTGTGTTGTGTGTATGTGTTTTGGATCAGCGACCCCCACCCAGGAAAAAAGTCGCTGATCTGACAGTTCGAGATTGTAAGCTTTTGCTTACATAAGGTTGATCAATCAGCGTTCGCTGATCTAATATAGACCCTCTAAAAGGGCCTTGTGCCCTGTGGGCCTACCTTTTCAACAAAATGTACTGAAATATGTTGATAAATAACTGTTTTAGGGAACCAACTGATGTAAATCTTGATCACTCATTGTATGCACTTGTGCTGCTAACAATCATGTCAAGGCTACCTGGGAGATAAAGTGCAATCTGCAAAGGCTCACTCACCATATACAGGAGGATCATACATATTTTCATATCCCAACTCGACAGTGTTTTTCAAATGCTACCTTTACAATAAGATCAGTGGAACTGTCTGTCCTATTTAAAGGTGGGTGGTGCTAGCTTTTCTCGTATGCACAAAAAGCAAAGCTACAAATCATAAATATTACGAAGAACTATCACAAATTACTTTTACTGGGTCCTGAGCACCAGTGAAAGTTTCTTTGCCCATCCGCAAAAGATATAGACATCCGCACACTTTTTTTACTAATTACATCCTTATCTGGAGGGCTTTCTTTAAATCAAGTGAGTCTATAATCTGCCCTCAAGTTATCTGTCTTCCCATAATCTGCCACCTTGACTTAAAATCAGTCACTTTATGTACCATCCTGTACTAATAGTACTAATGGTCTCACTTTCTGTTTCACTGACTGCCACTTTGATAGTAGTATTTTTTATTTACTTATTTGTCTTTTGTGTAAAACATTTCTCCTCAGTTTTCTACTGTGTGACCTCCCATAAGGAATGATTTGTACCTTGCTACTATTATCTGAGGAAGAAGAATGTATTCTGGGTTACATAAGTATGTTTTCCTTTGTTTTTGCCAGCCAGCCTCTTAAATTTTAGCATCTTTAACAGAGTCCATAGTATTATTTTTTAAGCAATCCAATACAATTATGACAGAAGAGGTACTAGTAGACAGGTATGTCTGAGATCTGGAGATATGTGGAAGCAAATGGGACCTATCTTTTAGTGGGTCAAAAAGTCTACTCTGATAGTAGCCCAATAGGATAGAAGAGATAACTGACAGGCAGGGATATATCTAGCTGGAGATTTGTGGTAGTAAATGCAGTGTGACCTTTTAGGAGCCATACAGTTGCCAACTGAAATTATCTCAATCAGCCCCACACATGCAAGAAAAGTGAAGCTGTACAAACCAGAACTACGAAACATTACAATGTTGACACCACCCATATAGCTTTCGTACCTGGCTTCAGCTGAATCCATGATCAAATAACAGAACTAAATGAAGGCTAGAAGCACCAACAACTGTACTAGGCACTGGGCTGTATTATTTCTAGTAGCTGCAAGCCAATAATCAGTGGCAAACATGCAGCCCTTTGTCAGTTACAGCTACTAGCACCAGTTTCAGAACTAAACAGAACCATCATCTGGACACAATTTAAAGAACAATAAAAAATATTGTGGTTTCTAAACTTCCCACCTAAACTCAAAAATGGAAGAGGGGTGCCAGGTTTATTAATGTCACAGCAGGTTCCACAGTGACAATGACAAAAAGATTTCTCACTGCCACACCCTGAAAAAAAAAAAAAAGCCCCGCACCAGCTTAGCATTCGTATGTTAAATAACTGTATACGCATGCACACATACTGTTTCTCCTTCCCCACTCATGCTCCTGTTTGCAAGAGTAGGATGCCAATTGAGCAATGTCAATCTGAAAACAAAACAAAAAAAATATGCTTCACAAACAGCAAGTATATTACATTTTTTTGGCAATACCCATAAAGGTTCTTACTTTACTGAAGCCCAAAACCCTCTTAAAACGATACTAGGCTAAGTCTATCATGGATATATGTAGGAAGACTGTAGACTGGTAATTACTCAGTCCACCAGTACTACTCCTTGAAAAATAATCTTCTACAAACTGAACATGTCCACTATAGAATGGAGGAGTCAGACTCAAGACACCTACCTCAATTTAAAAGTAAAAAAAAAAAAAAAAATGAGCGACTGGCTGTCTCCGTCTGATCAAGAACTGAAGTGGATAGCCAGGATAGGAAGTCAAATTATAGGTAGGATTAGGATTTGGAATCACATTCTTTTGCAATGCGACTGTAAGTTAACCAGCCTCTGTTCGAAGTTTGAACGAACTGTCAAGTCAAAAAAAAAAAGCAAACAACACACAAGTAGCACCGGTCCATAGCAAGTAATGAAAAGTACTGTGCATGCTAGCTACCCTGTACTACTGATTTTGTTTCTCTCTCTCTTTTTTGGGAAGAGAGCGAGAACCAATCAGTAGCCATCCACGTCACGTACGTGCCTGTGGACGTGGCAGTCCGATTCCCTTCCACTTCACTGTGCGGTTAAACCGCATAGACTTCTGGGCATCACACCGATGCCTTTTCTCCTTAATCTGGACTGATTTTACAACAGTCCAGATGTAGATTTACAATCAGAAACGGGGGGGGGGGGGGGGGGGTAGAAAAAAGGAACTCGCCGAGCATGCACAGTTCGAGTTCCGGGACTTTTTGCAAGTCAGTTGGATTTGCTTACAGCAGCCAGCCAGTCGGAAATATTTAATAATTTATTTTTTTATTTTTAAAGTAAATGTTCTTTTTTCTTCCACAGCTGGGGGACTGCAGTCCTGCAGTCTGATGGCGCAAG
The DNA here is from genome assembly GCF_019279795.1 of Protopterus annectens. Classification (NCBI taxonomy): domain Eukaryota; kingdom Metazoa; phylum Chordata; order Ceratodontiformes; family Protopteridae; genus Protopterus; species Protopterus annectens. The sequence goes on along the minus strand of NC_056751.1, from coordinate 504,295,123 downwards.
ATGCCACTGCTCCTACTTAGGACACAATAGAAGAGTCTTCGTGGATTCTGTTCAAGCAGCTTTATTTTATACAAACACATCATGACAGAATTTTACTGAATTAAGTAACTCGTATACAAACTAGTGTTAATAATACAAGCTTACTCTCCGGCTGCAGTCTCAAAGTGGCACTAGGAATGGCACGTGCTTGACATTTGTATATGCACGTTACATCTTTGACATACTTCTTAAAGACACAGCACACAGCATGTGCACTCTGATCTACAGTGATGTTCTAGACTGCATGTCTAGTAACTACCCATTTACCTACTTCTATTTGATATTTGTTGCAGTTTGGTACTGTACAGCATGCAGATATGAATTGTTTACCTAAAACTAAATGATATTTCATTCAGATTTGCACAAAATAGTTATTGCAATTTGTAACACTTTTTTTAGATTATGACAATATTTTGTTCATTAGACTTGCTGATGTAAAGGTAGGAAGTATATTTATTTTTATTATTAGCTTGAGATTAAATTGCATCTTGGGCTCAGGAGGAGGATAAATGAAGTGGAGTTTGAAACAGTAGCCAACGCTAGTTTGTTTGATTTCTCAATGGTTGTGTGTTATTGTTTCACAGACCCTGAGTGTAGCCAGAACAAGTCTAGATTGCTTAGGGCATATAGGGACCTGGCAGAAATTTTGGCAGCTTGCACACCATCACCATAGATGTCACTCTGCATGTGCTTGTACAGTGGCATTGAGGTCACTGATGTTAAGTTGTCCAATCTCGCCTTCATTCTTGCTGGATGGGCTCGGTTCCGACTCGACTACTTACTATAGCTCGAGAGCTCTTTACTGTCTCGAGGCTACCCCTTATCCCAGAATTCCCAGCATCAGCTACCCAGATCTTGTTTGCTGCTTTAGCTGCGAGGTTGCGATCAATACTGGCTCAGGCTTAGTATAACTTTTTTCTCTGTTAAACTAAAATAATTTGCTTAAGTTTGATATACATTTTCTCTTATAGTAGTTTATAAATTTATTTTATTGTAAACCCCTTATCTCATCCTTGTGTTGTTTTATTGTGCTGTGTTGGCCATTGCCCTTTAGTCGCTAGGCCTTCTGTTATTCCCTGAACTCGTTTAACTTAGAGGGTTCTTCCCCTCCTCCCCGTAAGGACAGCCGTTTAAGTTAGATGCTCTCCTTTAAGGTCCTTATTAATTTTTAGTTTACTATTGTAGTTTTTTTTTTTTTTTTTTGGTAAAATGTCTAATGAAGTTAAAACCTCTGGTTTTAAAAAGTGTGACTCATACTGTCAGAAGCTGTCTCTGACAGATGGGCACACTAGTTGTGTTTACTGCTTGGGGGCTCTGCACCTGTAGGACTCTTGTTCTATTTGTCATGCCTTTAGTCCAAGGGTCCTGCAGGAGCAGAAAAACAAGCTTATCCTCCATGGATTATTAAAACTGGATTTTCCGGCTAAAGCATCTCAGCCTGTGAAACCTTTGAAACCTGTCAAGCCGTCGGCTTCATATTCGTAACGGACCTGTGAGCTTGACAAACCAAGTGTGTTGGTGCCATCTGGCACCGACAAGACTACTCCTCCATCGGCTCCAACTGTTACTTCGGAGCAATCTCGGAGCCACAAACGAGCTAGGTCTCCTTCATTGGAGCCGATTCGCTCGGTGCCACAATCACCCTTACGTCAAAGCAAGACCAGTCATCGGTCATCTTCCCACTCCTCTCGATCCTCTAGGTTATCGGATCAGGATGTGGAGAGAGTGGTCAGTAGGTTGCTGAAGTCACAGGCACTTGCTAAAATGCTTTCGAACCTGCCTCAACAGGCTTCGGCTCCATCCGCTTCGATTTCGATTCCTCCTCCGACTATGCTTAGTTGGGAGCTGGAGTCTATGGCCGCTCCGATAGTAGTCCTCCTTCGGCTCCGACATTGGCTGCGATTAACTCGGTTCTTCCTTCTATCGAGGTATCTGGGCACCGAAGCGCTCTCGTCGGCTCTGAGGGGGAAAGTGGCATCGGACCCTTGTCCGACCCTGCCCTCCCTCTCGGAGCTTCAGCTCAGTTGAGTTCAGCTCCCACATTGGCCTCGGAGCCATCACCCTTGGAGCAGAGTGGGATTCCTGTCTCTTCAGAGCTGGAGCCCTCCTTGTGTTGAGACCGTGATGCCTTCGAGGTCATGCGGAGAGTGCTGTCCCCACAGACAGCCCCACTATCTGTTCCATCGGCTCCATCCCCCTCGTCGCCCGTGACAACCTCTGCTCCTCCTCCAGCCCCAAAGCACAGGGAACCTGTGCCCCAGGACACCCCATTGGGTGAACCCTCTTCTTACAAAACCTCCCCAGAGCATTCTGAGCAGGCTTTCTGGAAGAAAAATTGCAAAAGGAAGCACCAAGACTCCCCTGAGTCTGTCACCTCAGATACAGACCTGGATGAATCTGAGGGGTCCCCAAGGTCCCCCTCTGAAGATGTTTCCTTTTCGGACATCCTTGAGATTCTCAGGCAGAGGTGCAGCTGGACTTCCCTAGCCCCCTCCGAGGATGAGTCTGTATACCTGGACGCATTTGGTCCCGACCCTTCCTGGGTGTCTCCACCTTTTGATCCACTCATGTCTGTAGTGTCTCAAAAGGCTTGGTCAGCTCCAGATTCCATGGAACCTGTCCCGTGGAGACCCAATAAATGTATCACAGCTCCCCAGGACAAACTATTTTTGACTAAAGGTGTCCCAATTGATGCCATGGTGTTAGCAGCACTTACAAAGAGAGAGTTAGCTGAAACCTCCTCATCTGTCCATCCACCGAATAAAGACTCTCATACGATGGACAGATATGGGAAGCGAATGTTCTCATCAGCGACCTTCTCCTTTAGGTCCCTGAACTATCTTTCCCATTTTACTAGGTTTCAGAAGGATCTCCTAAAAGAGCTTGGAGATACCCTACACGATCCCACAGCTTCCCACAGCTGAGGGAGCTTCAGCCAAGTTAGCTACCCAGCTGGCGACTCTTAATTTAATAGTCAACTACTCCATGAGGCTTATTTCATACGCAGCCGATGGAGTGAGTAGAGCTGCAACAACAGGAGTGGCTGTTAGGAGACATTCTTGGCTGCAGCTGTGTCAGTTTGCGGAACCTTTCAGAGCGTTCTTCACCAATACCCCCTTTGATGGCTCCTCTTTCTTTGGGCCTCAGGTGAAAGACACTCTCTTACCAGGTGCCAGCAGGAAGGCAAGACGTTCTCTGATGTCAGAGTCCGTTTTTCCACTCCTACCAGACCATACCCAGAGGGTCAGAAGTGTGGAAAGATGTGGTTTCGAAAATCCCAGGGACCCTTGCCTGATGCACATGTTGAATTTTCCCCCGGGGGCAGAGGGAGAAATAATAACAATGGTAGACGCCGCCCTCGTGGCAGAGCGGGCCCACAAAATCAGGGTGACAGAGAAAAGTTCTCTTCCAAACCCTATCAACATCCCTGAAGGGATGCCCGACTGCTCAACTCTGGAGGCAGTCGGGGGAAGGCTTTCATTGTACCCAACCGTCTGGCAAAATATTACAAAAGACAAATGGGTACTAGCCATTATATCAGGAGGTTACAAGATTCCCTTTCATCAACCCCCTTTTGTTTAAAAAAAATCCATCCCAGATGTTCCACCCAATCTAAGGGATCAGGCAGTCACAGAAGTTTCAAGACTTCTAGAAAAAAGAGCCATCCAGGAAGTCCCCGCAGACCAAGTAGGATCTGGAACTTACTCAAGATTCTTTTTAGTGCCCAAAAAGACAGGGGACTGGAGACCAATTCTGGATCTCAGCAGGTTAAACAAATCTGTCCAAAAAGAAAAGTTCTGGATGGTAACACTGCAGTCCATTCTCCCCTTTCTGGGTCAGACAATTGCATGTGCTCCATAGATCTTCAGGATGCATACTATCATATAAAAATGGACAGACGGTCCAGGAGATTTCTACGCTTCCGGCTAGGGGTCAGTCATTACCAATTCAGAGCTCTGCCCTTTGGTCTCACCACAGCCCCCAGGGTGTTCACCAAATGCATGACAGTAGTCACGGCTCACCTGAGACGTCAGGGATTCCAGGTGTTTCCTTATCTGGATGACTGGCTCCTCACTGCTACCACCAGGCAACAACTTATAGAGGCACGAGATTACACCATCACATCCTGTGCTCAACTAGGCATCACAATAAACTTCGAAAAGTCTGCCTTGTTGCCCTGTCAATCTGTTACATACATAGGAGCAGAGATAAACACAAGAAAAATGATTGTAAAATTGCCTCAGGAAAGAGTTTCCATTATTCAGAAACATATGTCACTTCTCCTGAGGAGGAAAAGAATTCAAGTCAGATATGTTCTTCAAGCTCTAGGGTCCATGGCAGCAGCCATTCTTTTAGTTCCCTTAGCACGCTTTAACATGAGAATCCTTCAGTGACTTCTTTTCACACAATGGTCCTTCCAGGAATTACCCATGTCTCACATGATGCTAATTATGGAATCTTGCAAAAGACACCTTTCCTGGTGGATGGTGTCCCCACTAGTTACTCAGGGCAGACCTTTCATGGAACCCCATCCAGTCACCACAGTGACCACGGATGCTTCCCTGATAGGGTGGGGGGGCATTATCTAGAGAAGACAGTCCAAGGCACTTGGCAACCTCATGAGTACCACTTGCACATCAACGTCCTGGAGATGAAGAGTGGCGCTCCTAGCATTGCAAGCGCTTCAAGACTGTCTCTCTGCTGGGACTATTGCAATACAGACGGACAATATGTCAGTGGTTTGGTACATCAACAAACAGGGCGGAACCAGGTCTTACCCCTTGTGCCGAGAGGCCCTCAGACTGTGGCAATTTCCTCCCGACGTTTTCTGACAGCAACGCATATCCCTGGGACATCCAACATAATAGCAGACAGGCTCAGCAGGGCTATCCTCATGCCTCACGAGTGGTCTCTGAAACGGGGAAATTGTGGATCTTATTTTCCGCAAATGGGGCCAGCCTTGCTGCGATCTGTTTGCCCATCCCCTCAACAACAAATGCAGCAGCTACTTCTCCCGTATTCCTCCTCCAGGTCAGACACCCAAGGACACTGTAGTCTGCGATTGGCCTCCGGGACTCCTTTATGCATTTCCCCCTTTTCACCTAATTCCAAATGTCATTCAGAAAGCAAAATCATTGGGTTGCAAAATAATCCTCATTGCCCCCTATTGGCCTCAACAAATTTGGTTTCCGTTCTTCACCCCCACCTTCTGGACCCAGTACCGGACCTCTTGATTCATCAATCAGGCAGGCTACACCAATCCCTCCAATCTCTCAAGCTTACAACTTGGTTACTCCACTTCCAATTCTAGCCAGGCTCCCCAATATTTCACCAGCAGTGCGTGATATTATTGTTTCCTCCCATAAGACAAATACAAGGAAAGTCTATGCTAGCAAATGGAAAAGTTTCTCTTACTGGGCAGAATCCAGGAATTTAGATCCTTTTACAGCTCCTGTACACGAGATTCTGGATTTCTTAGCAGAACTGTTTCATTCTGGTGCAGCGGCTGCTACCATCAGTGTACAACTAACTGCCATTTCAAATTTTCATGTCGGAGTTTCTAACTCCAGCATAATGTCTCACAAACTCTGTAAGGCCTTCATGAGAGGTACATCTCTACTTAGACCCCCAGTGAAAGAGCCCCTTCCACCTTGGGATCTCAGTTTGGTTCTGGCCTCCTTGATGCTGCCACCCTTTGAACCAGCAGCGTCATGTTCCTTGAAATTTCTCTCTTGGAAAACTCTCTTCTTAGTTGCTATTACTTCTGCCAGACGTGTTTCAGTACTTCATGCACTATGTGTTCGCCCTCCATACCTAGTTTTTCACAAAGACAGAGTTTCTCTGAGAACCAACCCATCTTTTCTACCTAAAGTTTGTTCAGAACACAATTTGAATCAATACATTGAACTTCCTGTCTTTTTCCCTAATCATTCCAACAAGGCAGAATACAGATTACACCAATTTGATGTGCATAGACAACTATGTTTCTATCTCCATAGAACTAAAGAGATGAGAAAATCAGATCAGTTGTTCCTTTCATTTGCTAACAACAAACAGGGCCTTCCAGTTTCTAAGGTAACATTGTCAAAATGGTTATCAGACACCATAGCCCATGCCTACCATTTGCGACAAAAAGATCTTCCAACAAAACCCAAAGGTCATTCAACCAGGTCAGTAGCTACTTCAGCAGCTTTTCAATCTAGATTGCCCATAGATTCAATTTGTGCAGCAGCTACTTGAGCAGATCCTCATACATTCATTTCTCATTACAAAGTAGATGTGGTTTCCCAGGGCAGGGCTTCCTTTTGTTCCACAGTTCTGAAAAGTCTGTTCCAATGAGCCACCTAGGATTGAGGTTCTAGGGACGCTGTCCCATCCAGCAAGAATGAAGGCGAGATTGGACAACTTAACATAACAAAGTTATGTACCTACCATAACGTTCCATGTTAGTTGTCCTTCATCTCGCCTTCCTTCTTGTGTCCCTCCCTCCTTCCCTCTTCCTCGAGGATTGAGAGGAGTTTCTCAATGGTTTCACTGGCTAATGTGTTTTGTTATTAGTTGCTTACCAAGCAAACCATGACAATTAACTGTATATCCAGGTTTATTTATGGATTATCTTCTATAATTATGTCTAGTGTGAGCCATCTCAAACGAGGTCTGGATAGCTGATGCTGGGCATTCTGGGATAAGAGGTAGCCTCGAGCCAGTAAAGAGCTCTCGAGCTATAGTAAGTGGCTGAGTTGGAGCTAAGGATTGGCTCAGAACCCATCCAGCAAGAAGGAAGGCGAGATGAAGGACAACTAACATGGAACGTTATGTTAGGTACATAACTTCTTATTCATGGGCATGAGCATCACTAAGATTCATGAAGGGTGTGCTTGTACATCAATGTTTAGGTCACTGCATATGTGCATGCATATCATTGTCAGGCTTCTATTGCATGTGCTTACCCTCTTGGGCATTATTTTTTACTTTTAGGATTTGTTATTGGTTGTCGTAGAATATCTTTCTCCCCAAAGTCTGTATTCTGTCTGTTCCATGTATTCTGGTTTGTATAGACCATCAGGTTGTGGATTGTCAGACTCCCTTCCAGGTCAACACTAGTTTGCATAGAGGTGGAGTAGATCAGAGAGCTGTCACTGCTGTCTACTAAGACTTGTCTTAACATCTTTACTAGCCCTATCCCCAAGCATGTGGACATTTTCATTTTGAGGGCATGGTACTGCCATGCGATATGCTTATGAGGAGTTGCTCCACTTAAGACCCTTGGACAGGACCACCCTCAACTCACTTGCAGCTCATCCTTGCCTATGCTCTTGTCTTTGGTCTCCTTTAGAGTTCAAACCTGCAGACTGCTTTGTTCTCATGCTTCGGTCAATCCCTACTAGAGTGCGCCTTGTCATTCTTTCGCAAAAATCTAATAGCTCTGACAAATGGTGAAACCCTAATTAAACTTTAGTTAGCTGGGTCATTGTTAGGCCGTCATCCCTGAATGCCATGAAACTGCTTCGCTCAGTGATATTGTTTGGAAAGTAAGAAAATCTTCTCCGGTAAATGATGACTTTCTTGGACCCTGCACTCAGACTGCCTACAGCCATGATCTGCCTGTTGAAAGGAAGGAGCTATCAGCTGGTATGGTAGTTCACCAGTAAATATGTGAGGCCGGTATGGGGAAGGTGGCTAGTAGTCCAGCGGTCAGTAGGGGCAATTTAGAAATGGTTATCAAAATTTGTCCTGCTTTGTCTTTTATGCTGAAGGCTTCCCCCGTTGAGTCTCACATTTTGGAAGTCATGCCATTTGTCATTTGCTGTGGAGTACTCTCTTTAAAATTGGAATCCTCTGGCATTCCAAATGTTTGTGAACAGAGTAGAGTAATCCATGGATTATTCTTTGCAGATAAAATATTCACGAGTTGTTGATTTCAGTGAAGATGTTTGGCTGAACTGAATATTGAACAACTGATCAAAGATTTGATTGAGATGCAGTAGCTGCAAACAGGTATTTGTCTTTACACCAAGCTGGAACTGTATCAGGGTTGACTAATTAATTAATTAGGAAGGTATTGGAGGCACACATCCCCTTATATTCCCGCTATATGAGGAGAGGCACACCTCCCCTTATATTCTCGGTATATGAGGCATGTTCCTCACAAGACTTTTTTCTCCATTAACTTGTTTTTCTCCTCCTTGCATGCTTAGAATCAAGCTCTCCATTGTACATATCTCACAAGAAGGACCTGTCATTCAGACAGCTGTAGCTATGTCTCTTAGTCTTTTTTGCTCATATGGCATCCCTGATATTGAAATGCTCAACCCTGTCTACAGTACCTGCTGCTTGGTGCTCACTGTGATGACCGTGCCCTGGCCTAGCAATCAAGGAGCCTCAATCCTCGCCACTAATCCCAGGGAGGGTGTCTCATATAAGAGGAAGGGATAAATACACACAGTAAAGTACAATTTCCCTTAAGTGCACACAGGGATCACAGTCAGTCTGGGGCTGGTTGCTCCCTTGCTTCCCAGGTCCCCAATAAGACTCCCCACTGGCACAGCTATAGGGAACAGATCTCACCCTAGCTGGCAAGCTAACCTCCAGTACCCTCTCTGTCCGACCAGTGCTTTGTGTCCCTGCCCAGGTAGCTGACATACCACACACACTTTGAGATAAGTATTTATACAACTTCACAGACACTCCTGGGAAAGGCTGATCCAGATTCTCCAGCTGTGCCCCTTTACCCAGACTATACGGTAGTAATTTCTGCCACCACCAGCTAATACCTATCAGCTACCCAAAGGCCCTTAAAAGGGTGTCCAATTATTACTGTGTAATATTATTTTCCAATTGGTAATGTGACTAATCAGTCTAAGGCTTACTGGGAGGGCTTATTACAGGATCACTTATAAGCATGCAGTGTACTCTAGAGCTTACTTTACACAAACCAACCACAGGTAAAAGGTTTTAAAATATTTAATAATAAATAATTAAAAACACAAGACAATACTACTACACCACAGTGATATCTAAGAGTTTAGAGATCACACACAAACTTAAAACAGTACAGTAGGAAAGTTCTGATATAACAGACAAACACAAGTCTAACTTTCTTCTAAGTTCCTAGCTATTACAACAAGAAAACATACTTCTAAGACACTACTTACATAAGACAACAAGCAGAGTGCTGATAAGTTGGATATCAAGATCAAAATGCTCACAGTCTCTCTCTGAACAATAGTTTTTAAACTCGCTAACAAACAGCTCTGTTAGGGCCCTCCCAGATTACATCATTTTGGCACTTAGGTTTTCCCAGTATACACATTACATCATTTTGACACTTAGTCTGGAGTTCCCAGGCCAAAAGGCCACGTTATTTAGCAAGCTAACACCTGCTCAGGAAACTACAACAATAAAAGACATTTCACATGTACACTCTAGCAATTATTCCTTAAGTTAAGACAATAGAAAGAATGTGTTTAGCCAGCCACTTAGGCACCACTATTTATATCAAAAGAGTATACAAGACATAATTTTAACTTCAAAAGAACAGATGTGAAATGCTTGGCTTAGTTTTCCGTACATCAGATGGCAATGTTGCTACAATCTTGAAGTTCACATTTTTACTGTGTTTTCTTTCATTTAAAAAACAAGGCTGTATTTTACATTTTATATTTACAAATGATAGACTATGCATCAAATTCTATTTGACTAGGCTGGCAGCCTTCGCCCATCTTCCCCCAATCTTCACACTCACAAATGTTCTTTCTCTTGTACTGTTTTAGCTAGGATGCTTAACCTCTGCTGGGTACCTATATCATTGAGCTGCAGTCTTCATCCGAAGATGAGTAAGCCAGTGGCCACCACTCATTCCATCCTGCTTATCCATGAGCTCTAATATTGAGGTTGCTAATTTATGCCAGGTCTTCTGAGTTGCCATAAAGGTTTCATCCTTCTGGCTTGACTACATAAAAAAATTATCAGTATGTTTGTCAAATGTATTTTGTTTTCATTTGAATGCCTGTTTGATGTAGTCTGGCTCATTCATATGGCCTAAATCCAAGAAAGTCACTGTAGAACATAATAAAGGTACAAGCTAAACTGGACAGTAGATGCAGGCTTTTGTTAATTTATATGCTGATCATCAACAGTTAGCTAATAATGGGTTTATCCTCTGCTGTATGCTTTAGATTTGACAGCAGACAAAATAGTGTTCACAACCAGTCACTGAAATGTGTCTTCACAGAAAATTCAGTGTATGAGAAGTTGTACGGGCACCCCTGCCATTGGAGAGTTTTTGGAATGCCAGAGGTTTCATTGACTCATCTGTGGATCATTAACCCACCGACAGTGCTTCATTTCACCAGTTCCTGTACCTGGGTGTTAGATTACTTTTGATTTCTTTACAAGAAATCTGATTGGATCATACTTTGAGCATGGGAAGTTACTATACTAATCATGACTCACATTAGTAATGCTTTCCTTTGGTTTGAACAGTGGAAATATTTCACCTTTTATTCAGCTGCCGATATGCTCCGCTTAATTATGAAACCAAACATAAAATATGTCTTTTGGGGGAAAACACAGGTAATGGGTTTTCAAGTATGTTTGTTATAGAGTTATACTGAAGTTATGCAAAAATGGCAGAAGGGATTTTTATTTATATTTTTCGGTCAGTCAGTTATAAATGAAGAGCAGCTCGTGATTTAAATGTGACATAAGTCTATATTCTAGGAGTTTCAGTTCCATTTATAGCATAGATGCTGTGGAAGATCTTAATATTATAAGGAATAATTGGTATGTTTTAAATATGGATCCAGTTTTACAAGAGAAATTTGATATTTGACCTAAAATAATTTTCAAAAGAGAGCCAAATTTAAAGAATATTCTGGAAAAGAGACCTTACAATAATAGATTAGGTATGTTTAAATGTCAGGCATGTTCCTATTGTAGTTTTATCAAAGATAATGCGTTTACTATAACGAATACAAAGGTTGCAATAAATAAACATTTTAAATGTTTTTCAAAGGGAGTTATTTAAGTTGCTTGCTGTGAGAATTGCTCCTTATTTTGTAATGGGGTAATATAGGGGACAATGAGAGAACATGTCCGTGAAAATCCATATGATATAAGGAAGAAAATTTGAAGAATGCAGTAACTTTAGGAGACTTGTTTTTTGTATTGATAAAATGCATCTATATCACGTTATCGAAAGTTTACTTAATCGAATCAATAAAGGTCGAACTTTAATGATCGATAACGTAAAAAAAAAAAAAAAATTTAAAAAATAAAAAACTAAATGGCATAGGCAGGGGGGCAAGCCCCTCTACTTAAATATACCAACTCAGAGACCGCACTACATTGAGGTAAACGGAAATCTCCCCTTATGGAGATTTCCGTTTACTTGCACGATGTTCTTCACTTTCGATATTGTCGTGCCATCAACTTAAGACAACGTGAAGTAGACCCGATTAAAATTAGTGTAGGAAATGCAAACATTTTTTTCTTTAATAGGAAATTGCCTACTGAAGTTCTCCTTGCTCTGTTATTGGTAACCCGGTTAAAAACTGACATTTGTCACTCTGTGTGATATTTATTTATTTATTTATTTATTTATTTAATATATTTCAAGCAAACTTGAAGCTGAAATAAAGATTGCAGATATTACTGACTACGATCTCCTCATTTTTCGAGAGAATAATTACAGCAGATTTGCCTTTAACCAGATTTTAAAAATAAAATTAAAAGAAATAAATAAGCTTTGGCATCTGGATACTTGGTGATCCTACTGAGCTACTGTGGATCTTAACACTAGAACACACAAAGTGATAGACGTCAGTGTATTGATAAAGTAGAAAAACCTAGAGGATGTTTATGGGAGGTGAATGAATTTACAGAATTGCTATGGTTATGGAAATTAAATACATGTGTTAAATGGTTGTGAATAGTAATAATGTCTTTATTGATTAGGGAGATTTGTTAATGCATTGATTTATTTTATGCAAGTGGGCAAGCCCTTTTTCACTCCTCATTTAGAAAGTAAGTCCCCTGTAGCCACTGAAGTTGTATACATAATACAAGGTCCAACTCCACAGACAGACAACACAGGGGAGGAGGAGAGAAGAATTGGGTAGTCAGTTCACTCTTAATGGGGGAGAGCAAGTGATTTCTGAGATTTCATGCATCAAACATATGGGGAAGCCTATTTCTTTGCATAGTGGATTGAAAAGTGGTTCTTCAGAATGAGTCTATCAGCTGGTCACAAATCTTTAAGGAAATAGTGTAAAGCCAGTATGTTGCATGAAAAACCTAGATGTAGACTGTTAAGTAGTGTGTTTCTGTGTACAGTATAATTGAATTAAGTGTATGAATTTTTAATTGTTCATTAACTTGAAATTACATTTTTTCCAGCGTCACTCTGATAGTGTTATCTCTGTATGAAAGTGCAACTGATGTTTACCTAAACAAGCTGTTGGAAAATGTCTTCAGTGCTATGGTAAGTAATGAATTTCTGCTTTGCTATCTTGAGTAAAGCTACCAAAAGAATTTGTGATGTTTAACTCCTGATTTTTATGGCAAATTTCTGGTGGATGTGCAACCATCTTAGAATGCCCAATAAGTTATCTTTTGTCATGTAATGTGCAAACATGTGAGAAAGTTTAGATGCTGCGTAGCAGACGTTTGTTAGACAGTCTCCTGATTATTTTACACATCTGTTTTTGTTTCTTTTTTTCTACCTTGAAATGGGACAGTAATTGATTTCACTGTGTTTTGTATTTGAATCATATATGTCCATGAGTTTTATTAAAGCACAATACACAAGGTTTATTACATTTTACATTTTTTTGCATACAATGAATATTTGATTCTTTTCAAGAATACTGTTCCTACAAGATAGGTGGTTACTTTAGGGTATTGTACTGGTATTTATAGGTTCATAAGGAAGTAACAAGCAATCAGTTTGCAAACTATTACAAGCTTAGTTAATAACTTGTATTAAAAAGTTCTCCCCAAGGAGGGCAATATGAGATAGATGGGGGGGGTGGGGGTTGAGGCTACCCATCCAGTTGTCTACGTTTACATTGAATGTGGCAAGGGCGGTACTCTGCTTGACATGCAGCTGAAGTGTGTTTGAGAGGGTGGGGAATATGTGGAGATACTGAGATATGAAATCTATTGCACCAAAGTGTCTTATCTGTTGATGAAGTTTAGTGCCTTTAACTGGGTGTTTGAGGAGCCATTCTTTCAGCAAAAGGATTAGAAGGTTGGATTTTAGATCTGAATGGAAGAGTCTGTAATGGAGAGGGCTGCCAGTCTGACCTAATAACTATGATTGTTGAGGCCACGTATCTTTTGGTTATGAATCTTTTGGCCTTTCAAGTTGAGTGATATGTTTATACAAGTACATGCCAAAAGGTACATTGTATTGAATAATGGGTCTGATGAGAGTAAAGGGGAATAAGACTTCTCTGAGTTTAGAGGAAATGGCTTTGGAAATTAGATGATCCAGAAAGAAGCTTTCTGAACTACTGTGGAAACATTGTGGTAAAAAAATAATCAACAAGAGAACCTAAAGCCCTTACTACAGTGTCTGTTTGGAGGGTGTGTAACCTGTATCGGGTGTGAAAATGTTTTAGGTACCAAAATGAACTGTACTACATTTTTCACATTTAATTTGATACCATTGTCCTTGTACCATTGTTACCAGGGTTGAATCTATGTTGGAGCAGTTTCAGTCAGTGGAAGATTCAACAACACCCAATTTATAGTCATCTACAAACCTAAATAGCCACAGGCCAGGAAAGATGGCTTGAAGGTCTGAGAAATAGACGCCATGTAAGAGAGGGCACATAACAGAGCCCATTGGAATGCCACTGTTAACATTTTTGCTTTCAGAAGTGAGACCTGCAGTTTTAACCGCATGGATTCTGTCAGACAGCCTGTTAGCTAACATAAGGATTTATATTCAGATTTAGAAGTCTGTTAATAAGGCCTGCTTGGGGAATAGTCTCAAAGGCCTTGGCCAGGTCCGTATCCATTATGTACGGTGCACCTGCTATCCACTTCTATGATGACTTTTTCAAAGAAATTATTGAGGTTAAAGAGGCAAGACCATCCTTTGACAGAGTGGAATTGATGAGGGTCCAGGGTTAATAGATTTTCAACATCCAGATTAAGGAGGATTCAGATAATATGCTCCATAACTTTAACATATGAGGCTAGTGAAACTAATTGTTCTGTAGTCACTAGAGTCTGTGGCTTTTTTTCTTTAGTGTAATTGCATTTCAGTAGCTGTTTTCCAGGCTTCAGGAGTATAACCAGTGGAGAGGCTTGGATTAAAAAGGAGGTCATGATTTGATTCAAATAGGCCATGTTTGGCACTGGTAATATGGCATACTGGTATATATTATTAGGGTACATGTGTGAGGTACTCTTAGCTTTTGAGAGGGCTGAGAGGACTTGTTCCAGAGTAATGAAAGATGGTGGCTTGTACTGTGGAGTCTGTGGACTATCTATAACTGTGGATGCAGTAAAATTTGCACTGTATTTGTCTGATGGGATATTAGCTGTTTTCTTTGGGTCAGAGTGACAGTACCTTGGGAGGACATACATACCTTAACAAAAATTAGTATGACACAAGCAATACTTTTCACTAACAACATATTTTCTGTTAAATTAGGACTTGGTGAGGGAGATATAATTAATGGAGCTTGCTGACCTTGCTGACCAGGAAAGTCCATCTGGATAGGAAACTGTATACAGTGGAGGTTAAGGATGGAAAGATATAAAAGTATAAAAGGAGAGCATTTACAAAGCAGTGGCGTAGTTGACTATTGCATTTAAACAGTGTCACCTACATGTAGTAGTGAAACAAATAGATACTGGAGCAAGCACTGTAATACGGCTGAGCTGTACTAGCAAGAACGTGCTAGGCATCCTTTCAGTGTTGTGCTCAGCATTTAGCAGGCGTGGAGCAGGAAGCTGAAGTTGCACTCGTCAGTTGCCGTTCATTATTCTTTTCATAAGAATTGGTACTGAAATGGCAGAAGGACTACAGGTACGATCTGTGAATGTTACTGATTTGTTCCTAACTTATGTGAGTTGGAAAAATGATATTCTTTGTTTTGATATTGGGACTTTTTAAACTTGCTTTTCTCACTTCTGACCAGCTGTAAATAATCTTTATTCTTTGCCATTATGATTTGTCTTTTAAATAAAAGTATTTTTGTACAGAATTTTAACATTTACATAAAACATAACAGGATACAGTAAAATTCAAGAGTACACGAGGTTTTAAACTTCTTTAAGAGATATCTAAATCACCTAAATCCTGGTATTAAAGTATCAAGTAGATGGCATAAAGCTGAACATTTTCTGTATATGTCTTAAGTTTGGAGAATTTATTGCTCAGATTTGTCAACTTTTTGTGGGCCGGTATTTTCCATACTCTTTTGTTATGCCCCCTTAATGGCATGAGCAAGCTCCATCCCAATCTGCTTTTCACATTTAGGCCATTGTAGGTCTCCCTATATTAAAGGCAGGCCAAAGAATTCTCACGACCACTTATCATATAGTGTACTAGGATGTCTTTGAGGTGAAATAATTTTGCTGTGCCCTCACATGTTCTCAGAATGTATATTTAAGTTCCTGCTTGGGCTGCCTCACTTTTTCTGCACTTATTGTTCTCTAATCTTTATTCTTTTATATTATTTACTGGGGGTGAGGTGCCAACTGCAGTGGTGGTGCTGCGGTAGCGTTGTCGCCTCACAGTTAGACGTTGCCCGTTCGATTCTCAGTTAGAGCGTCTTCTGTGTGGCGACATGCGTGGATGGGCGTTCCTTCGTTGAAGGTTGTGCATTAGGCCCGGCTAGCCAGCATGTAAAAATCGACTGCCAATCATTAGCGGACCGTAGTTCCGCTGTGGCGACCCCTAACCGGGAAAAGCCGAAAGACACAACAACAACTGGGGGTGAGGTGCCAAAAATGTGTAACTCCCATCTGATGGTCCTATATTTGTGTCTATTTTAGTAGTGAGTTATAGCTGTCCCAGAGATGAATCCATTGGTGATCTCCGCTTATATCTACCTCCCTTGTCTGTCTCACTCTAATTCTTTGTAAAACTTTTTAGATGTTATGGAGCATATTTCTGTAAATATGAGATTACTTTTCAGTTTTTGATACTGCATCAGTTTTGTCTGCTTTTCCGTATTCTCATTAAATGCTTTTTTTGGTGAAAGTGTCCCAAATTTTTTGTAGGTAAGCCACTGAGAGTGGGGGAGGGGGAAGAGAGAAAGATATCCCATGTAATGCTTTTATTTCCTGAAATGATTCAAGTTTATCATTATATGCATTTCCTGTGTTGCAGCTAAGAGTTGGAAGACACACACACACACACACACACACACACACACACACACACACACACACACACACACACACACACACACACACTCCTTCCCATGTTGTCCCATTCTGTCCTGTCTTTCTTGGAACATATCTTAAGTACAATTTTATCACTGTGTTTTTGTGTAAGTTAGTTTTCCCTCTTTAATTTCTTCAAATCATTTGGGTTTCTAATACCATGATGGGAATAGATGCCGCTCCTATGTCAAACAAAGTATGATTAAAGTTCACGAAATTAGCATTGTTTCAGTCTTTGATGTCAGCCAGAAGTGTTCTTTGCAGCACCTGCAATGTGCCCAGTGGAACTGTCTGGGTAAGTTTCTTCCACATTGCTGTCATTTCTGCCTGCAAATCCTGATATTTTTTTGACTTTGTGTCTCTCTCTCTATGCAAGACAATTTCTATAATCAGTGCTACTTTTCTCTTCTTTTTTATGGACCACTATGTTTGGTTTTCTTTCTTTCTGAACTGTTGGTAATGGGCAATCCCAAGTGATGTAGACTTCACCATTTTCTAGGATGCCTTGTGGCTCATGTTTCCAGTGTTTTTCAGCTACTTCAGTGTTATAATGTTTGCATAATCCAACACGACCTACATTTGTCTGTTTCTCCCACATGTTCAGTTGACTTTGTAAACCAATGTGTACATAGTCCACTGTTTTGGGCCACCAGTATTAACCTTTAATCTCTTGGTTTGAATTTGCTTCTCCTTAACCATTCCTGCATTCATTCCTGACATGAGGCTCTTACAGAAGTTTTCTATACTTGCAACTATATTTATGCATTTTCCACATGTCTTGCCTTCTCATCTGGTACTTCACCTTATACTATTTCTTTTGTTTTTTGGCACATTCAGGTGCTGCCTGATTTTTATCTACTTCTGGTTTTATTGTCATTCCCGCTTGACGCCAATACGTTTCTGCTAGACTACGAAGGGAAGTCCTCTTAGATTTATTCTCCTTATGTTTCAAAACTTTCACTATGTTTGGGTCTTGTGAGGTCAGCAGATATGTATGTAGTCCCACAATTGCAGATCTATACATGTAATAAATTTCAAGGAGGCCTGTACCTCCTTTGGAATGGGGAATAAATCTATAATATTGGTATGCACTGACTTTTATAAAATCATTTCATGAGCATGAAGGATTCTTCTTGTTTTCCTAACTAATCAATCCAACACCTTTTGGAGTCAGTCAGTCACTCCAAAACTATAAGTTAAGACAGTAAGAACAAATTGAATTATAGTTTGAACTTTGTTCCTAGATATCAAAGCTTTTTTTTCAGGCTTAATTCAAGTCTTCTAAAAATTTCCTTATTGAGCTGTATTCACATTTGTTCATGTTTTTATTGTTGATCCTTCATCAGTTCCCAAATATTTATACGGTTCCTCTTGCTCAAGTTTTTTTATATCACATTCTTGTCTCAAACTGTTTTCTTGGTGCTGCAGCTTTCTTGCTTTAAAGGTTGCTTTTGCACATTTATCAAGACCAAATGACATTCTTAAATCATCTGAAAAAGTTTTCACTACTTGCATTTGTGCTTTCAGTTCCTCATATGATGAGCTATACAGTTTTAAATCATGCCCAAGAGAAGATGAGAAATCTTTGCACTTTGTTGATTTCTGGAAGCCAAATTATAGTCATGACCTAATCTGTTAAGCAGACAGTTTAATGGGCTAAGGGCAAGCCAAAAGAGCAGTGGTGCAGAGAGTCACCCTGGAGAATCTCCCTTTGGATTTTTATCCCTGGAATAATAAGTTGTCCTTTATCATGGCTTTAACTGCAAAGTGGCTTGCCACTGTTTCATGGTCTCTGTGATGTCATTTATCATTGTAGGGTGTATCGTATATATTTTTAAACACTCTTTTATCCACAAATGTGAGATACTGTCAAATGCTTTTTTGTAGTCTTTGCATGCCATACTCGGATTCTTCCCCTTTTTACAGTTCTCCACTATGACTTTGTTTAACAACAAATGATCCTTTGTTCCATATGACTTTCTTTTCTTACCCTTTTGTTCTATTGCCATAATTGATTTTTCTTCTAAATGACTATAAATTCTGTCTACATCGATTCCAGTGTATAGTTTATACATCATTGGAAGGCAAGTTATTGGTTTATAATTTTTAGGGTAGCTTGCAGGTTAACTCTTAAGTAGGAGCATTGTTTTTCCTGTTAGCCAGGCTGGTGTCTGTTCGGGGTGCATATATAAATAGTTACTCATGGCTAAATGTTTGTGCAAAGATGTTAATACTTTTAGCCAGAAGTTAGGTACTGCATCTAGGCTTGGGGTTTTCCAATTAGAGGCTTTTCTTAACTTTGTTTCAGTCTTTCTGGCTGTTACATCATCCCATTTTATATCCTGTACATTTGAACTTTTTATTCTTTTTTTTTTTACTTCTATCCATTTAGCATCTTTATGTTCCACAGAATCTTCATAAATACTAATACAAAATGTATCTATTTATTCTTTTTTTTTTGCTCTATCAGTTCCTTTTACCTCATTTCCCAATTCTCCTATAAAGCATTTTTGTGTCATCATACATTGCTTATTTTGTACTTTTCCTTTGTATTTATCTGTGTATCTTCTAATTTTTTTTTCTGCCCGTGCTGCTATTTTTAGTTTATTATTTGAGATAGTGCATGATAAATTCTGATCCGTTATAGTACTGCACATTGCTTTTATTACGTCTATCTTTCAGAGTATTTTTGTTGATCTATTACCTCTTCTGTACTCTCTTAAACAGTGATACTTCTTGTCTTAATTGTTTTATAGTTCTCTCTATTCGATACTTGCATGATGGCATTTGATTTCACCCCTTCCTTTCCCTTACTATCCTATGTTCTTGTGGTAGGACTTCATCTGTTATTAATTTGGCTGCACAGTAATGTATCCTCTTTACTTCTGTTACATCGCATGAATCTCTATGGAGAGTCCTAATTACTGTGTTCATTTGTTTTTGTTTTGTCAAATTTCTAACATTTTGAGTTTTATTGACCTTCTGCAGTCTATTTCTTTCTTTGATCTTAATATGTCTATACATTTCTATTAAAGCAAGTAACTTTTCTCTTAAATCGTCTAAACTGAGGGCACATTCTTTGTTCGCAATTTCCTGCAGGCATTTTATAGGAAGTGCCAGAGTTTCTTCCTGTGCCACATTATCTTCATTTTCACCCCATGTCATCCATTGCTCTTTCATATGGGAACTCACTAGCCTATCACTCCACAGCATTGACTGTGTCAGAATTTCCACAGTTTCCTGTTCTTTCCCTTGCTATATAGCTCCAACTGAACCTTTGCACTGGTTTCCTTTGGGAGGCTCCAAAATATCTTCATATGTCAAATGCTTAGATGCCTTCTGCTCCACTGGTTTTCCCTTAATTTGTGTGTCCATTGCTCGATCCTGTTGTGTTATCAGAGTTAAAAAATTTTCTACACCAAATCCTTCACCTTGCAGATAATCCATAACCTCAGTTTCTATTTCTTTAAATTCTCCATTACTAATCCTGTCTTCTATTTTTCCTCTCTAGTTTTCTTATTTTTTGTATTGTAAAATTTTCCATATCCGGAAGTCTTTGCCTGTATTTCTCTTCAAATACCTTTGGTGGTGCTGTTTTTGCATTGATTAGTTTTGCTTTCTCCTTTGCATAAATATTGCACTGTATTAAATCTTTTTCTTTGCCATGTCCGTATTTCTTCTTCAGATGTCTCCCGCTCCTTTTGTTCCTCTTTACTTTGAGGACTAGGTGTTCCATCATGCTGTGATATGACCTGTGTTAGACTTTCTACACTGAATTCTTGACTTGGCAAATATTCAATTTAAGCTTCTGTTTTTTTAACTTCTGCTTAACTAATCTGCTGTTCTACATTCCCTATTTGTGATGTTATTTTTTTAATTGTGAAATTTTCTATATCTGGATGCCTTTGCCTATATTTCTCTTCAAATATCTTTGGGGCCGCCTTTTATCTGTTGATAAATTTGGCTTTCTCCTTTACATAAATATTGCACCATATCAGATCTTTCTTTCCCATGTCCATATTTCTTTATTATACCCTTCAAATATCTGTAAATTTTGTTCTTCAAATTTTCGCACTTCCTAAGTTGCTTTTTTCAAACTGCACAAGGTTTCTTGAGCTATATAGTGTTTTTCACAGATCTGTTGTATTAAAGAACAGAAATTTGTGTTTGAAGCTTCTGACAGTTTTTCTTGTGCAAGTAATTTTCTTTCCTCTAATTTCTCTTAATGTTTTCTTGTATCTTTTGTCTGGAAATCCTGGGCTTTGTGCTTAATAGTATCAGTACATAATTTCTTTCTTATCTTTAATAGTCCACTCTATTGTCTGTATGGTTGTTTTTTGGCCTATCAGTTTTTATGATTTTTTTTTTTTGTGGACTGCTACTTCCTTATACAATGGGGGGGGGGGGGGGTCATTGTGTTCTGACTTGATCCTGATGTTTTATATATATATATATATATATATATATATATATATATATATATATATATATATATATATATGTTCTCTTATTCTATTCTTAATGGGTCTGTTCGTCTTGCCCACATAAAAAGAGTGGCAGAGGTCACACTCAGCTAAAAACACTACATTGGAGATGGCACAGGTGGCATCAACCTTAAAAGTAAATTCCCTACCCAAATCCGGGTGAGTGAACTTGTTTGAGGTGTTTATAAATGCACAAAAATTGCACTTCTCACAGGGTCGTGTGAAATTATTGTCATTCAAATTAATCTCCGCAATATTACCATAACACAAGAGCCTTCTCAAATTTTTTTCTATTCCTAAAAAGGAATCTAGATCTATCACCTACTATCACTCCCAATGCTGGATCAACCTTCAGAACAGACCAGTGCTTACTAAAAATCTCAAAACGCTCCTTATTATCCTGTGTAAAGAACAGGGGAACCCTAATTTGTTCCATGGATTGTTTCTGTGGTAATATCACATTCCTACTTGGTCCAAAGTAAGGAGTAGCAATGGTGTCTCTAATGTCACTAACAATGGACAAATTATTTCGTATCTCATTTAATCAATAACCTCTATTAATAAGTCTATCAAAAAGTCCATTTAACTCTCTCTTGAACCCTTCAAATGTAGGGTTCAACCTGGAGGCCCTCATTCCTTGTCCTTTAATCAGATTCTTAAAACTAAAATTGGGATGCATATTCGATCTATTAAATAAACAATTTCTATGGCAAGATTTCCGAAAGACCCCAGTGTTAATTACTCCATTCTCCAAGTTCTCAGTATAAAGATCTAAATACACTATTTTCTCCTTCGAAGACTCCATAGTGAATTTTAAACATTTAGTCAATCCATTCACCATCTCATGAAATTTAACTAGTTCTTGCTGGTTACCTCTCCAAAGAAAAAACAAATCATCGACAAAACGCCGATAAATCACATGTTGTTGATAAGGATCCATCATGAATAGTACAGTGTTTTCCCAATGGGCTAAAAACATGCTGGCGTAGCGATTGGCACATGAAGTGCCCATAGCCACACCATCATTCTGAATATACATTTTCCCATTGAAGGTAAAAACATTCTTTTCAAGGACCATTTCCAACAAATGACATATAAAGTCTGTTTGTACAGTCCCATATGTACTATGCACAGTTAAATACTCATGGAGATATTGAACACCCAAATCATTGGGAATATTGGTGAACAATGATTGGACATCCATGGTGACAAATGTCACTCCCTTGGAGATATCTACATTGCTAATGCATTCATAAAGCTCTATAAGAAATTGTTTAGAGTCCTTCAAAACAATGGTATTCTTATCTATTACAGGACGTAATTGCTTCTCCACATAAAGGGACAATGGTTCCGTTACCCATCCTCCACCTTCCACAATGGGCCTCATAGGTGGATCTATTGGTTGTTTATGGACTTTTGGTAAAACCTGTATCAGAGGAATAAGTGGGTAATCAACTCTAAGATTTCCAAACACATCACCTGTTATCAAGCCACTTCTCAAGTCATCCAATAATGTCTCCAAAACCGAAGACATAATTTCATGCACTTCTTCAAGGGTAATTAGCTTATAGTATTTCTGGTCACTTAACATCCTTTCCACTGATCTAACATACTGTATAGAGTCCATAATAACTATGAGACCTCCTTTATCTGCTGGCCTTATTGAGATATTTGCATTAAGCTGTAAGCTCCTCAAAGTCTGTCTTTCACCATAGCTCAGGTTATTCCTTAAGCATCACCTCCTATTTGGAGATCTGTTGTCATAATATTTAAATAGCTCATCTTCTGTCAACTTCATATAAGCATCAACCAGTGGGTTATTAATTGGTACACAAGTACTTAATTTCCTAAATGGATGTACTTGTCCAATACTGCTACCAAATTGCATACGCAGCATAATATTGTGACAAAAAATCCTTTAAATGTAAAACAGTGTCAGTTACCTTACTCTCACATATAGGTATAAAGCTCAATCCCTTGTTCAGTACCCTATGTTCTTCATGAGCAAGTTGATACTGAGATATAGTCCAGACTAATGATTCATAACATTCCCCCACATTTTCTTGATAGTCTGGCCTGTGACTCTGTCTCCTGAATACTTCCGTTTCTGGCGACCTCGACTCACCGGGCTCTGTCGCCTCATCCCCCTATCTCAGATCCCTTAAGAATAGAATAAGAGAACATATACATATATAACATCAGGATTAAGTCAGAACACAATGCTTTATCTAAACATGTAATTACAGCTGGGGAAACACATAAATTTAGCTTTACGGTCTTAGAGGTCATTTACCCACAGATCAGAGAAGGCAACATCAGGAATTACACTGAAAGTATAGAGGCACATTGGATTATTCTCCTTAGAGCCGATAGGGGCTCAAGTTTAAAGGAAAGAGCATCTATTAAGCCGATGCTCAAAAACAGGAGGGTACAGAAATGAAGTTTTTATTTATTTTGTATCAAACTTCTTTTTTACAGTACTTCTGTGTATTGTTTGTTGCATAAATGATTAATTTGAATTTTTCGATTGTTTCTAGTGCTTTAGTCTTTGCATATATTGTATTTTGATT
>NC_056751.1:504219373-504271120 GCF_019279795.1 Protopterus annectens | reverse complement strand
AGCGGAACTGCGGTCCGTTAATGATTGGCAGTAGATTTTCATGAACGCCGAGGTGCCAGGTTGACGTCCAACCTACAACGAAGGCATGCCCAATTACGCATGTCTTTTGAACGCCCATTCAACCACGTGGAGGACATGCAGACTCCACACAGAAGGCACTCCTTGCACTCCAGCCGAGAATCGAACGGGAGAACCTCTTACTGTGAGGCAACAACGCTACTGCTTCACCACTGCGGATTACAGTGTTGTGGGTTCTTTAATTTCTCCAAATCTTTTGGGTTTCTAATACCATGATGGGAATGGACTCCATTCCTAAGTCATAGTATGATTAAAGTTCATGAAATTAGAATTGTTTCAATCTTTGTCATCTAGAAGTGCTCTTCGCAGTACCTGCAATGTGCCCAGTAATGACTACTTCTGCAATTTGTAGGGAGTTACATTTATTGGTAAGATATCGAAATACAATTGTAGATTCTTTTTTACAAGACCCATTGCTCCTACTACTATTGGAAGTCTGGGTATCTTTCTTCTCGATTGCTCTCGTTTGTACCTGCAGATCCTGATATTTTATGATTTTGTGTCTCTCTGTATGTAAGACACTGTAGTCATTGGGTGTGGTGTGGCAATTTCAGTGATCATTGCTACTTTTGTCTTCTTTTCATGGACCACTATATCCAGTTTTCTAGCATCTATCTTTTGAACTGTTGGCAATGGGTGATCCCATATGATGTAAGCTTCATCATTTTCCAAGATGCTTTGCAACTTTTTTCCAGTGTTTTTCAGCCACTTCAATACCATAATGTTTGCACAATCCCCAGTGCAACAGTCTTGCCACATTATTATGCCTTTCAGTATATAGTCCTCCTGCCATTAGTATGTCACACCCAGCAAGGAGGTGTGCGACAGTTTCTAATTCAGTTTTACAAAACCTACATTTGTCTGTTGCTCCCACATGTTCAATGGACTTTGTAAACCAGAGTGTACATAGCCCAATATCTTGGGCCTCCAGTTTTAACCTTTCAACTCCTGCATTCATTCCTGATCAACATGAGGTTCTTCTAGACGTTTTTTATACTTGAAACTGTTAATGTGAGAGTGTTCAATCTCGCCGTTTGTTCTTACACACGGGTTCGGAGCCAATCCTCGGCTCCGAGTCGGCCTTATCGCAAAGCTCTGCATCTTAGAGAAGCTCGAGACCAGCCCATATCCCACAATCCTCCCTGCCATTACTCAGATCTAGTTTGCCGCTGCAACAGATCGGATCGAGGAGAGCTCGGACCAGAGAAAAATTTGATAATTTGTTACTTCTTTCAGATAAGCTGCTTACTTTTTTTGCATAAATAAGTTTCTAATACGTAGTATATTATAGAAGTGTGTGTGTGTGGTGGTTATTATAATATTCCTCATTTTATTCTTCAGGCTCCTTTTTGTGGCCTACTCTTTTTTTCTCACGGTGTGGTTTGTGAAGTGTTTTTTGTTATACTTGTATAGGTATTTTCTATACACACACATATATATATATATATATATATATATATATATATATATATATATATATGAATTTAGTTATTAATAGTTATTTTTTTCTTGTATCTACCTAGTGAAGTGTTTTTACTTTTAGTCATGTTGGAAAAAGCAAAATCCGGCTTTAAGAGATGTCAGTGTGGGCAGAAAATGTCCATCACTGACTATCACGCCCCCATGCTACTGTCTTGGCCCTCTCCACCTTCAAGAGGATTGTTCTATATGTCATTCCTTTAGCGGGAGGGTCATGACAGATAGACGCAGGAAACTTATAAAAAGAGGATTGCTTAAGCCTGCCTTTCAAGAGGCTTTGGACAAGTCGGATCAGGCTTCTAAATCCTCGAAGATGTCGGAGCCCATGTCATCGGCTCCGAGTTCATCTTCTAAGGTTCGTTCGCCGGTTCCACAGACCTCGGGGCCGAGCGTCGAATGTTTATCTTTCACTGAGCCCCAGATCTTGGAACCGGTGTCGGAGCTGCCGCCACCGTCCATTCTTCGGTCGGTGCCATCTTCGGCTCCTTCGACCCGTTCTTCCAGACCGTTATCTGAGACAGATGTGAATCGTGTCGTGCAGAAACTCATGGAAAACATGGCCCTTTCCAAATTGATTGCAGTTTCCTCCCAGTTGGTGTCGAAACTAGAAGGCCTCCCCATATCTCCAACGGGTCCTCCTTCGAGACCCATCCAGATCTCGGAGCCGGGAGAGGATGACCTGATGATAGTGGAGCCCTCTGTGCCGAAACTGTCCATTGCACGATCGACACCATTGACTTCGACTCCTTCGGAACCGGTAGGGGAGTCGCGGATCTGACTGTCTCTCCTTTGTTCCGGGACCGAGAGTCGTACCGACCTGTCGGTGCCGACTCTCCCTCTCGGGGCCTCGGCGCAGACTGGCTCAGCTCCGTCCTCTGGGTCGGAGCCCACGGCCCCTGGGTCTGGGATGCTTCCGTGTTCTTCGGAACCGGGGGAGTCCTTGGCCCAGGGTTCAGGGGCTTTTGACCTTATGAGGAAAGTATTGTCTGCACAGACAACCACTTCATCAGAGGAGTCTTCTCCTTCCCCAAAAGGGCTGCTTTCTGTTTATGCCCCCACGACCCATCCAAAGCGTAGAGCCCCATTGCCTCAGCCACCCCCAGAGGGTTCCCCCTGTTCCTTGGAGGCCTCACCAGAAGCCCCCTCTGATGAGGTCCCGAGGAAACGGTTGTGGAAGAGGAGGCACATAGATTCCCCACAGGAATCTCTAACGTCTGACACCGACTTGGATGAGGCAGAGGGGTCCCCAAAATCACCCTTGAGGATGTCATTTGCAGACATCCTGGAGATCTTGAAACAGAGGGGTGATTGGCAATCCCTAGCCCCCACTGAGGACGAGTCGGTGCTGCTGAAGGCTTTTGGGGCTCAACCTTCTACCTCCTGGGTGACCCCGCCCTTCGATGAATTAATGGAATTGATTGCTCGAAGGGCGTGGGAGGCACCTGACGCAGTGGAACCAGTCCCTAGAAAACCAAACAAGTTTATCACCGCCCCCCAGAATAAGACTTATCTCACCAAGGGAGTTCCGGTCGACGCTATGGTGGCGGCAGCCACTTAAAAGGAGATGTCTGAGTCTTCCTCATCTGTTCATCCTCCTAATAAGGACTCTAGGACTATGGACAGATACGGAAGCGCGTTTTTAGTTCAGCGACTTTTTCCATGCGTTCGCTAAACTATTTGACTCATTTCACACGTCTGCAGAGGGATCTCATCAAGGAGCTGACCGATACCCTCCAGGGTAACACAGATGCTGCTGTTTCAGATAAGGTAACAGCACAACTTAACACCCTTGCCTCCATAGTAAACTCCTCCATGAGGCTCATCTCGTATGCGGCCGAAGGATCGAGTAGAGCTTCAGCGATTGCTCTTAGAAGACCATCTTGGATGCGGCTGTGCTCCTTTGCGGAAGCCTTCAAGTCTTCCTTTGCCAATGCCCCTTTTGATGGTGCCACACTCTTCGGGCCCAAGGTTAAGGAGACTCTGACTTGGTGTGAGCAAGAGGGGAAGACCCTGTCTGCTGTCGGGGTCTGTTTTTCCGCTCCAACTAGACCGTACCCCAAAGGGCAACGAGGCGGGAAAATGTGGTTCCGTAAGAATCGGGGATCTTTCCAAGCCACACAGAGTGATACCCCCTCCAGAGGCAGAGGGGGGGGGTAGAAATGGAAGACGCCACCCCGGCGGCAGAGGGGGTCCGCATAACCAAGGCGACAGGGATACCATCCCTGGGAAGCCTTTCCAGCACTCCTGAAGGGAGGCCCGGCTGTCCTGCTCTGGAGGCAGTCAGGAGTCGCTTGGCTTTATACCCACTGGCCTGGCTAAATATTACTTCGGATTCCTGGGTAAAAAGCATTATAACCAGAGGATACAAAATCCCCTTCACATCAACTCCACCTCTACAAAGAAGGTTTCCAGATGTGCCACCCCATCTGCGAAGCCCAGCAGCTGTAGAAATTTCAAAGCTGCTCAAAAACAGAGTCATCCAACCAGTCCCGGCGGACCAAAGAGGATCCGGAACTTACTCAAGGTTCTTTTAAGTTCCAAAAAAGACAGGGGACTGGAGACTGATCTTAGATCTCAGCAATCTCAACACCTTCGTGAAGAAGGAAAAGTTCCGGATGGTCACGCTTCAATCGATCCTTCCATTCTTACAGAAGGATGATTGGATGTGCTCTATAGATCTCAAAGACGCGTACTACCACATCAAAATGGCCAGACTGTCCAGAGATCACCTGCGCTTCCGGATGGGAGCCAGTCACTTTCAGTTTCGAGCTCTGCCCTTTGGACTCACCTCAGCCCCCAGGGTATTCACCAAATGCATGGCAGTAGTTGCATCTCACTTGAGACTACAAGGATTCCAGGTGTTTCCCTATCTGGACGACTGGCTCCTCACCACCACCACTGAGCGTCGCCTCTTACAAGTCAGAGACTACACAGTCGACCTTTGTTCCCACCTAGGGATTTCGATAAACTTCGAAAAGTCTTGCTTATCGCCCTCACAGCGTATTTCATTCATCGGAGCAGACCTAGATACGCGATTAACACTGCTAAAGCTCCCTCCAATAAGGGCGTCAACCCTCAAACAGCAGGTTCTTCTTCTACTAGAGAGCAAGAAAGCCCCGGCCAAACTGGTGTTGAAAGTTTTGGGACTAATGGCAGCGTCACTAATTACAGTTCCTATGGGAAGATTACACATGAGGATCCTCCAATGGCCGCTTTTTGCGCAGTGGTCGTTCCAGCACTCACCCCTAGCACACGAGATTCTGATAACTGACTCTTGCAGACGGGACCTCTCATGGTGGATGTACAATCAGAACCTCACTATGGGTCGTCAGTTTGTTCTACCCAGTCCAACGGCCACAATAACCACAGACGCTTCCCTGATAGGGTGGGGGGGCCTATTTCAGGGAAGAACAGTCCAAGGGGAATGGTCCAACATGGAGTACACTCTACACATAAATGTTCTGGAGCTGAGGGCGGTGTTCCTGGCATTGCAACGCTTCCAAGCCCTCTTACCTCTAGGAACAGTAGCAGTTCAGACGGACAACATGTCTGTGGTCTGGTAAATAAACAAGCAAGGGGGAACCAGGTCTTACCCGTTATGCAGAGTGGCCATGAGAATTTGGCAATGGGCAGAGTCCACGGGTCGCTTTCTGATAGCAACGCACATCCCGGGGTCATCCAACGTCATTGCGGACAGGTTGAGCAGAGCCATCCTGTTACCTCATGAGTGGTCCCTCAATCCACAGACGGCGGAAAAGATCTTCCGCAAATGGGGCCAGCCTTGCTGCGATCTATTTGCTTCCCCGTTGAATGCAAAATGCAGAAGCTACTTTGCCCTTCTACCCTCCGGGATGTCCCCAGGGACGCACTGATACACGATTGGCCCCCGGGTCTTCTATATGCATTTCCACCTACTCCCTTGATTTCCAGATTTCTACAGAAAGCCAGGAACCTGGAAAGGACAATAATACTCATAGCCCCATTCTGGCCTCGGCAGATATGGTTCCCCTTTCTTTGAGCCCATCAAACAGAGGAACCGTGGATTCTGGACCCAGTACCAGATCTACTGACTCATTCGTTGGGAGTTCCTCGCCCGTCTCTTCAGTCCCTCAAACTAGCAGCTTGGCTGCTCCGCTTCCCTGCCTAGCCAGGTCTGATCTACTTTCCCCGGCAGTTCAACACATTCTGGTTGCTTCTCATAAAGCTTCCACTACAAAACTCTACAGGAGTAAGTGGAAACGCTTTGTGTACTGGGCGTCTAGCCAACACTTAGACCCCCTGGTAGCTCCTCTACATAAAGTATTGGACTTCTTATCTATCCTCTTTCACGAAGGAGCTTCTACTTCCACACTAAGAGTACAGTTGGCGGCCATATCGAACTTCCATATTGGTGAGGACGGTTCTCCCATTATGTCTCCTAGACTTTGTAAGGCCTTTATGAAAGGAACCTTCCATCTTCGACCGCCCGTCAGAAAACCTTTCTTTCCATGGAGCTTAAATTTGTTACTGTCGCAACTCATGTTGCCACCCTTTGAACCTGCTTCGTCCTGCCTCCTAAAGTTCTTATCGTGGAAGACACTGTTCCTCGTTGCTGTTACTTCAGCTCGAAGAGTGTCAGAGCTGCAAGCATTATCGGTCAGACCACCTTACTTGATTTTCCATCCAGATAGAGTCTCTTTACGTACAAACCCATCTTTCCTTCCAAAGGTATGTTCAGTTACAAATATTAACCAATCCATAGAACTCACTACCTTCTTCAAGAACCATACTAACAAGTTGGAGTATATGCTGCACAAGTTAGATGTTCACAGACAGTTTAGATTTTATTTGGATAGGACTAAAGCTTACAGGAAGACAGATCAGCTCTTTGTCGCGTTTGCAGACAATAAAAAGGGCATGGCAATTACTAAACGTACATTATCTAAATGGCTTGCTGGTTGTATAACCTTTGTATACTCTTAAGTCAAATCAGTCCTTACCCACCAAACCTAAGGCCCATTCTACCAGATCCGTCTCCACTTCCTTGGCTCATGCAGCTCGCTTGCCTTTGGACACGATTTGTGCAGCAGCCACGTGGTCTAAGCCACATACTTTCATCACTCATTATAGAGTGGACAAAGTCTCCAAAGACAGGACATCTTTTGGTTCCACTGTGCTTAGGAACGTTCTTCCATAAGTCACTCGGGGTGACGGAGCTAGGGACGCTACCCGTGTGTAAGAACAAACGGCGAGATTGAACACTCTCACATAAAGAAGTTATGTTCTTACCATAACGTTCCATGTGGAGTGTTCATCTCGCCTTTGTTCTTACATTCCCTCCCTTCCCCTCCCCACGTGTTTTGGAAGAACGGGTAGGATTAGATTCTGATCGACTTGTCTTAACCCCTTCCGGGGTACATGGTCCTGTGTATCATGGGGTATATGCTTCTACCCTTAGTTATTGCTATGGTGAGAGAGTGTCTCTGAATGCCTGAGAGAGTGTGTAGTTCTTGCACCTGAGGTGTTGGAATTTTGGTCTGGTTTGTTTGCAAACTAGATCTGAGTAATGGCAGGGAGGATTGTGGGATATGGGCTGGTCACGGGCTTCTCTGAGATGCAGAGCTTTGTGATGCGGCCGACTCGGAGCCGAGGATTGGCTCCGAACCCGTGTGTAAGAACAAAGGTGAGATGAACACTCCACATGGAACGTTATGGTAAGAACATAACTTCTTTTTTATGCTTTTTCCACATTTCTTTCCTTCTCATTTGGTCCTTCACCTTGTATTCTTTCTTTTGTTTTTTGGCACATTCAGTTTCTGCCTGATTTTTGTCAACTTCTGGTTTGATTTCCATTCCCACTTGACGTCAGTATGCTTCTGCTAGATTAAGCAAGGAGAGAAGTGATCTTAGATTTATTCTCCTCATGTTTCAAAATGGTCTTTTTGTGTAAACCATTAAGCTATATTGAAGTCCTCTCTTTCATCCATTATTCTGTAGTACCTTGGAAAAATATTGGTTTCCATTTTTGTTTGAGTGCATCCTTTTTTCATCTTGTACTTGGAAAAATGCATTGGTTGCTTTTTTTTTTTTCTTAGTATGCCCAGACAGTGTATTCAGCATTGTTTGCTATCTGAATCAGAAATCACTCCTGCTGAGGAATTCAGCTTCTGCTTGGGTGTAATTAGTTCCCTGTAACTGAAATTTATTTCTTTGAGTTTGTTTTCTCCATTTTATGACCGTTTGGATATCTATTATTGTTATGTCAATAACCTGTCTTATTTTTTATTTTATCATATCCTGTCTCCTCTTAAATATCCCTTCTTAAATCATCAGTTGTGCCCTAAAAGCATGTATAACCCCCGTCCCACCATTTAGGCCCCAGTTTGATTCTACTAGCTATATTATCCCGGATGATATTTACTAAGACCTTTTCCTTCCTTCCTTCCTTTCTTTCTTTTTTATTCCACGTGTAGTATCTCCATTATTACTTGTATAATTGTCCTGTTCCGGTGGTATTTGCAACTTGACTGATGCGTGATCTGAAATGTCTGTCCGTTGCATTCTTGTATTAATACAGTTGCTGTTCATGATTAGTTTGTGTTGTGCATTACATAGTAGTCTAATCTACTTCCCTGGAAATGTTGTTTGTTTCTACATTAATTTCTTGAAAAAGTGCATCATACTTGTTTGCCATGAGTATACCTCCATATATTCAGAAATTATTCTTGTTTATCTCCCCCAGAATGGATTGTTGGCCTTTAATGTTCTGCTGTTATGTTGATATAAGTGTATTGTTGAAAACCCCAGAGAGTCATAACCAGGGTGAGAGAAAGGAGGCAGCTGCTTTCTGTGCAAGCGATTATGGGGCACCATCAGTAGTTGACAGTGGAGCACTGTTATAGTAATAGCATTCATATAAGAAGCTGTGCTTAATATTGCTGTGTCTTTAATGGATGATTGAAATTGCATTTCTAGAGTTCAACATGTTAGTTGCAGAAAGGTGCCTTTTACAGTTACTAGGCATCTTTGTGTTTTTTTCCCTGTTCTAAGTCTAGTAGAAGATATCTTTTTTTCCATCCTCAATTTGATATTGAAGGGGTGTTAGTTTAGTGAACTGCCCAGGATACCCGATGACCCAACTATGCCTCTCAGTCCTCACTATCATCTCTCTATGGGTATTGTCAGTTAGCCTCTTTAGTTCCTGAAAGAATAAGTGAAAGATAGTGTGGTCACCTACATCTTGTGCATGAATATCAGCTGTTGCTACTTTTCTGCCCTTGCAAAGTTTCCTTTCGTATAATCCACCTACCTTTTGTGTTAATATTCCCTGACTCAGTACATTTTCATAAACCTTTGTAGAATAAGATAGCTTCTCTTCTTTTCCCACTTTTTGGGACTTGGCCAGGACAATGTCTGAGAATTCTCTGTTTATTAAGGTTTAACATCTTTGACTTTCAGTTTTGTTTTCTGAAGTAGTAGTACCACCTGTTCCTTGTCTTGTTTGAGCATCTGAAACATTATTCTTTTTATAAGATGAGAACTTTCTTCAGTATTCCATGCAGTGATGTTAATATTTTCATCTGACTACTGCTCATAGCCTTGCTGTACCATTAAAAGGGAAATGTGTAATGGGGTTGTTTGTTTGACTGATTTCTGTTTTGCCTCCCCCCCACCCGCCCACACACATACACATACTACCCCTTTGTACACTTGCAGGTTTTAAGAGCCTGATCTGGGATATATCCTTTTGGTGTAGTGTGTACCTCTGCTTTGTTGCCAGTGATCCAGGTGGCTAGATTTGTGTCGATGGAGCTCTCTAATCTTATTCCCCTTACCCTTCTAGCCTTTAAATTCCTAGGAACCCTAATAACCAGCAACCCTAAATGCACTTTATGTAGGCATTAACTGCCAATTTTGTAGTGAATGAGAACTAAATCAACAACAGTAGTAAAGTTACATCTTCACTATTAACTACTTATAACAGTGTCTACCAGTGTTTTATCAAGCATTAGACAGTATTATTAAACATTTACTAATTCAGTACTAAAAACACTTCTATGTAGAATGTTCCAGTTACTGTCCAAATATTGTCTCCTTTCTGCATGCATCGCACTTCACATTGATGACTAAGATTTTTGTACTGTACCTTTTGTATGCCATTCCTACTGTGTTGCCTCTACCACTACCCTTACATTTCCTTGATAAGGAAGATTATTTCCGCATACACTAGGCAATGATTTATGGTCTAGTTTTGAAAGTAGATGTGGTACTGTTTTGTTTGACTTGGAGAGGAAGTTTATTCCAAAGGCAGGGAATGTGCTGGGTTATGAAATGGTCATTCCATCTGGTGCTGTTGATTTTGTAGTGGGGGTTGAGATGCGTAGCATGAGTTTTAGACGCATCATTTGTTTAGTGAATGTAGAGAAGGTCAAAACAAGGGAGTTTGTGTTCATAACGTTGATCAACAATCGTACATCAAGCATTTACATGAGACAGAATAAGTCTCCGGGGTACCTTAGATTGTGTAGTCCAGTACTTGATCAGAAGCATGTGGGTTCTTTCAAGATGCTTTTGGGGTATGTTCTTAAAGGGGCATTGTATTCAGGGGTAGATCTAGTAAAGGAAAGTAAACGGAGATCAAAACTGTGTAGCATCTAGAGCAGAAACTTGTAGATCAGCTGTGCAAGGTAGGAGTAACCATGTTAAGTGTCATGGCAATAAAGAGAAATGTCATTATCAAAATGGCACCCCAAGACCTGGATAATTGTGTCAGTTTTGAGAGAGCTTCTAGTAGCATGGTATGAAGAGAAAGTGGTGTCTTTCCCATACTGCATTTGTTTGGTGTTTTAAGATGAGCCCATAACTGACACACTAGCAGTAGTCTGGTGCACGCACCTGCTGAAGTATCTGAACATCTGAGGGGGATTTGACAGTTGCACCCAGTTCACATTTTCATCAAAGTTTTATAGGCCACAGTCCCTTGACCTTTGCTTTCATTTTTGAGAAGTCGAGTAATTTAGATAGAGTTCTTCTGTTGCCATCTGCCTTATTAAATGCATTTATTTTGTATTTTGTTTGTGTATGTTTGTAGCTGTTTATATATTTTAGCTTGCAAACTGTAATGCTTTAAATCTGTTTATTTCTTATAGGTTCATGGGTTCATACTAGGCTATCTGCCCTAGGGCATTTATAAGCCTAGCCAGAGTGCGTTTGGCTTTCGCCACCCATTTTAAATTAATTTTGCTATGCCCTTTTTCGAGGTTAGTTTACTGTGCCTCTGTCTAACAGTGACACAGAAGTGATACCCGGGGTAAATAAAGTGTTTTTATTCATTTGTAAATGTTTCTGGCTGGGGATTTACTAGTCAGCTTAAGGTTATGTGTATTGGACAGGTGTATTTTTGGCTGTAGGTTTTCACGTTTTGAAGAGAAGAGTTACTGTAGCAGCATTTAATAATTGGTTTACTGTATGGATAACTAGTAATTGTGTTCTTGATGAGCTGGAGTGACGTATCTGGGCGCATTACCACAGAGACTGGGAGGGATGTTGGTACTGGGGAGATATTATTAACCCCTAATGGAAAATCCTATGTATGTTTATTTGCTAAATAGTCATGGACTGGTTTCAGTGACTGTTAAGACTACACTAAAATGCACTGGGCATAGTCAGAAGTGGGTGATATCCCAGGAACCTGTGATTACAACTGTGGCCAGTGCAAAGTTTATTTAGGCATAATAGATGTTAGCTGTTACATGAAATGGCAGTGCACATTTACTGTACACTCCTTGCATAATAAATAGATGGTAGTTGTGTGGATTGTGATACTGTAGCTTCTGTGGGTGGTACCAGGTGGTATTAGTACTGCCCATTTATCTCAGACACTGTGGAGGCACTTACCTGTTTTTAAGTGTTGCAGGTAAGAGGTTTGTTCTGGTGGAAGGTGGGTTATGCTGTAAGGCACCTGAATGGGTGGCGTTATCTTATGTTGAGGTAGTAGAAGTGGTTGATGCTGTTTGGAATTTTTAACAAAACAGTTTTCCTCAAAGAAGTTTGAACTTACAGAGGTGCCAGTAAGTCTGTATTGTTATGTTTATGTAAGAACAGTGGGAATAAAACAACTGAACCAAACTCTACTATTTGCAAACCAGTGGATTAGTGAAAATGTTTAATTCTACTCTCAAACATGGTAAATGCATTTACAGATCAGTTAAGGACAGAGTAGCTAAAGTGATTTTCTCATCTTTTTTTGCATATAGGGTAGTGCCACACAAATCCACTGATGTTTCACTTTTGAAATGTATAGTTATATGTTGAAGTTGCTCTTTGACTTAATTCATGATACGTGCAGTAGTAAAATTTTCTATTTAGAAGACTGTAGTTGAGTGTATGCTGGGCCTAGAATCAAGACATTGGAAAATTACACAACTATCACAAATGCACTTTTTAGGGGCTCAGTAGTACTAAAAGGTGTGCTGATTGGAGTGCAAGGGCTAGCGGTGTCAGTGAACATTAGCTTGTGACTGGTTAATGAATTTTCATCAAATGACTCCCACTAATCAGAGGACTGTGTTTTTTTGTACTACTGATTTATACAATGATAGGTCATTGTTCAAAAATGTGCACGCTGATTGGGCAGACCAACCAGCTTGCACATTGTAAATTGAGCATATACCAACAGAAAAAGGACAGGCCGCTCAAGTGTCATTGAGCAGCCAGACTTTTTTTCTATTCATATATGCTACAGAGGCATACCTCTCAACTGTCCAGATTTTCACCTCATATTTTTGGTTTGTTTCTCATAAAATTTGTGGTTTTCTGAGAAATCACTGAGGATTGAAGTCACTACATATTGAAATGCATTTGAGTTTCAGACTTCATATCCGTCAGTCAGTGCTCACAGATCTTGTTCTAGTAGCTTTCTAAGTTTATAGGAGCAAATAAAACCCTACCATATCTGCTTTCAAAACCAGATCATAAGTCATTGCCTAGTGTATGTGGAAATAATCTTCCTTACCAGGGATAAATATACTCTCAATACTAAGGAGTGTCGCAGCTAATTTTCTCAATGGCTCTTTGGCTTTAATCTTAGTGTAAACCTATGAATCTACAAAGCTGTCTAGCAGCTTATCTGTCCCTATTTGGGGGCCTTTGTCGCACGTTATTTAAAGCTTTTTCCATGTTTCTTGAGCTAAGAGTTTGAGAGGTATGTAAACTGGGGTCCCTATTAATTTGATGAAACTTTAGCTTGTCTAACTACAAAAGATCGACATCTAAAGATCAAAAGAGCCAAACCGTGAACTTCCAGCTAAGCTAATTTTTTCTCAGGATAAGAATTTGCTTGGCCGTTAACGTGAATTTGCCCTTTCTCTGATGTGTAGCGATCTCAGAGTTAGTATATTTAGTTAGGGGTGTGTGGGGGGGCACAGGCCCCTACATGGAGGGGTGTGGGGGGCAAAGCCCCCCACTTAATTCAGGTTGAAAGTTTTTTGTTTTGTGTAATAGCCAAGTGAATTTTTTCATGGGAAAAAATTCACTTAGCTGATCGTTCGCGGTTTGGACATTTTGATCTTTAGCTGTCAATCTTTTGTAGTTCGACAAGCTAAAGTTTCGTCAAATTAATAGGGACCCGTAAGCAGGGCAGACCAAATACAAGAAAACTCGTGTACATTCTACAAAATTGCATATCTGATTTTTCTTGTTTTTCAGTACTGTTTTAGCAGACAGTCTTCCATCTGAACTGCCTTGATTTAATAATAATAAAAAAAGAAAGAGAAAAGAAAAGGCA
Source organism: Protopterus annectens (assembly GCF_019279795.1). Classification (NCBI taxonomy): domain Eukaryota; kingdom Metazoa; phylum Chordata; order Ceratodontiformes; family Protopteridae; genus Protopterus; species Protopterus annectens. The sequence goes on along the minus strand of NC_056751.1, from coordinate 504,257,799 downwards.
ACAGATTCTTTTTCCTCCATAGCTTCTGTTGAACAGCACTGATGTACTGTGCAAGCGTGGGAACATTTTTGGCTGCCTTTATTATATAGTAATATCTGTCCCTTGCAACTGCCTCTGGTCTTTTTGCTTACTTACTTCATTATGTATTTCAGGCCAACTGTACTGTTTGTAGTACGGGTTCAGGCCAACTGTACTGTTTGTAGTACGGAAGAAAATTCTGTTATCTATGCAGTTTTGTTTGCAGTAAATCGTTATACTTAGGCTGAAGGAGGTGGTACTAATTTTAATTGTCTTGTAGACGTGATATTGATAGTAAGATGTCAAGTTCTGTGTTGCATTTTCAGCATATGTATACAGTCACAGTTTAAACAAGTTCACATATGTTTTACTGGTGCTGAGATCTCATGGAATAGTGAGATGAGTAGAAAGGATTGTGCCTTGTAGCCATTTATGATTGCGATCTACTGCATCTGCCTTCCATTTTGGCAGAACAAGGTATATCTGTATTTGTGCTAATGTCCTTTGTAAAACTATTATGATCATGCATCCATCTGCATGTGTGGATTGTGTTCTGTAGTTTTTGTAGCTGTTCATGCGGTTTGTCATTTGCATCTCTATGATGATGAGATATGAAACTCTGACTGTTAATGCTGTGAGTCTTTTAGTTGTTGTGTATGTTTCTTTAAACAGTGTCACACCTATTAGTCAGGGTAGTACTCTGAGTCAAACTGAAATGTTTGTCCTTGTAGTAAATATCACCAGTGCTTTCAGTACACGGTGTGTATGTAGAAAGGCATTCTGCTTCCTGGAGGGCTACCATAAATAACCCTTTTACACTGGGCATAGACTTGACCAGGACTTGCAGGAAAGAGATGCAAGGCTGAAGAGCTTTCCTGGCAATAGAGTACACAATCCCCTTCCTGCTACCACTGTTGTTGTAAACTAAATAATGGAAGACGCTGAGGCATCATGCATATTTTGTTGTGTCTTTCGGCTTTTCCCGGTTAGGGGTCGCCACAGCAGAACTCCGGTCTGCTAATGATTGGCAGTAGATTTTTACGTGCCGAGTTGCCAGCCCTGACGCACAACCTTCAACGAAGATACGCCCATTCATGCATGTCTCACACACAAGACGCTCTAGCTGAGAATCGAACAGGACAACGTCTTACTGTGAGGCGACAACGCTACCGCAGCACCACCACCGCAGTGAGGCATCATGCATATATTATGTTTAAATCAAAGCTGAAGGCTATACTCTATTATAGTGTTAGTTGCTGAGGTTTCCCTTCCCTCAAACCTGTAGCCGTTTTGGGTAACGGTGGTTAGGAATCATATAATTAAATGCTGCAGAGAAGATTGTGCCAGTATAACTTCAGTACCCACCTACAGGAGCACACAGCAGTATTTTTCTACTGGTTTTAATCAAAGCTTTTTTGTTTTTTGACTTACTTTGCTTGTACATTTTAGCTCATACTGTTAGTGCGGGTGGTTGCTAATTTGCTTAAAATGCTTTGGAATAGTGAGCACTTTGTCAGCTTACTTAATGTAACTGTATTTAACCCTTCCAAGATTTCCATTTAATTATTTTTTTTGTTTCTCACAGCAGCTACACTTAAACAGTTACACATGTGGTCAGAAATGCGAAGACCATCTGGTGTTGCATATTCATCAGTGTTGTATCCTTATTTCTAAGTATAAGCTTGCAAACCAGCATTATTCATTGAGGCAGAAATGACATCAGATTTTGATTTAGGTATTTATTAATGGGGCCCGTCCCTGTGGACCCTCTTAGTCACAGCACAAGGTGGAGGAACTATCATGAAGTAAAGATATACGACAGATAATACTTCCAAAATGCAGTAAGAGTAAAATTGTAAGCTACAATCACAAATGGATTAACAAGCGTTGATGTTGTACATGGAAGTGTATATGTGTAGTATGTGCAGAGTATCACTTGATCACACACTGGCTAAAAGCCTTTGATTTTGCAGATATAGATATCCCCTACTATGGTCCATAGAGAAAGTAAGAAGAATAATGGATCTGTGAAGTGACTTTTCTAAGATGTGGTAACAAATTGCCAAACTGGCAAACAATTTTTTTAATGTGCTTTAGATTTACATACACTAACTTGAAAGCTACATGCTTTCAGCAACATAACTAGACACAAGTGTCTGTTCATGGGCTACTCAGAAGCCCTGTCTAGTTAAGTGATTTTCTCAGAGTCTGAAACAGTAGAAAAACGAAGACTGAGGGAATCAAACCCATTACTCATGCAAACAGGATGCAGTTCATTAACATTTCTGAGTTTATTGCACTGCCAGGCATAAACCAGTTATGTGTAATTTTTATTTAACCTTTTGTGCGTTTGCTGTTTTATGTGTTTTAACTGATCTGCTTGATTACAAACGTTTTGCAGTTTGCTGTTTGTTATATGGACATTTTACACTACATGTATCACATAGCATTATATACAGTCATGGGCTTGTATAGTTTCTGTACTGTTCTTCTGAGAGCACGCAGACTATCAACAGTACAGCAGAATTAAGAGAAAGTGCTCATTCTGCCAGCCCATTGCATGATTCAGGATCATGAACAAAAGTAAAAGGGGGGAAAAAAGTATTTCCAGAATAAAAACAGGTAAGCTGCAGAATGACCGTATTTGTTAATTCCAAAAAGACATTCTGTCACTGTAAGTGACCGCTGACACTAAGAGCAGATCTTTTGGAATCTGGACACCAGTGTAAGCCTGTTTATAGACAGGCCTTACACTGAAGTAAATCACTTACAGCAAAAGCAAGTCTTGTGGAATCTGGGTCTTATGGTTCTAAATTATCAGTTCATAGATGTTTACTGGGCTAATGACCACAAGGGCCTTTTTAAGTCTAGCCATGCATCCCAAATCTCTGAAAAGTTGTGATACCCTTGATAAGTGTAAGCAGGGGCTTGGGAGATGAAACCTTTACAAGAAGGGACCTCAGAGAGGAACCATTTACAGGCTGCCTGCATCCATTAAAGACAAAGGTGCCAGACCAGGGATGAGTTTCCTGTTCCCTATCCAGTTGTGCAAGTTACACTTGAATTGAGCTAGGAAGGAATTCTGCTTCACATGGATGGGGAGCCTGTTCCAGAGACAGAGTAGTCGCTGGGATATATATACCTGTCTCTCCAGCAGGTCCTATTTGTATCCCAGGCAAGGTGCAAGTCTTTAGAATGGGCAATTCTTGTGCTGTTTGTTTTGTGGATATGCAGGAGGTCATTCTGAGTGGGGTCTGACAATGCCTTGTGTGCCAGGCATAGATCTCCCCTCAAAAGCCTGTAGGAGACAGAATACAGGGATAGGGCTTTGAGGTTGTCTGCACAGGGCATTTTTACTTGCATCCTGCACTCTTTTAGTGAGGAACCTTTGTGGACATTCCATTTGTTGGATATGCCTGGTTAAGTATATAACAAAAGGGGCATTGTACTCAATTATACATCTGAATGCCAAATACAGTGGAACAATGACTTTGTTGGACTTAGATGCCATACCTTTTGGTAATAAGTTGTGCAACATAAAATGATTTCCTCACTACTGTAGACACATGATGGTCAAAGGTAGATTACTGTCTGTGTGTCCTTAAATCCCTAACTACTGGGTCAACTCTAAGGGGTATGTTGTCAATATGGTAGTTACCAGGGATGGATGACTTCCAGAAGGATGCTGTTATGCATTTCTTGGCACTAAGTTTTAGTCCATGGCTCTGACACCAGGTTTTTGTCTGTGTCAGACCTTTTTGGCGAACATTTGTGTCAGTCTGGGATTCAATGACTGCTCCTAATTTGCAATCATCTGCAAAGTCAGCCAGAGACCACTGACATTGGCCCTGACTTCAGAAAAGTAAATGCCTAAAAGGAGCGGTCCAATGACTGATCCCTGTGGGACTCCACTTGTGACCTTTTTGTAGAAGTGGATGTCCCAATTTTAACTTCCTGGGTCCAGTGTATGAGCCAGTTGGCTATGTACTGGGTGACACATGGGTTTGCACCTAACCTCCTGAGTTTGTCAACAGTGCCCGAGTGGTGTATTGTGTCAAATGCCTTGGCCAGGTCAAGGTAGGTAGTGTGAACCATTTTGCCCTCATCCATTGCTTTGGTGACCTTCTCAAAGAAGTCCACCAGGTTGAGTAGGCATGGCCTGCCCTTGACAAAACCAAACTGGTTTGGGTCCAGTGTCTGGAGGTTTACTATATCACTCTTGATCATTTCCATGATAATTCTTTCCATGGCTTTATATGTAAGACTAGTGGGACTTATGGGTCTGTAGTTTCCAGGATTTGTAGATGGCCCACCTTTGTGCAGAGGGATGACTGTTGCTTTTCACCATTCATGAGGCAAGAAGTATGTTTGGAGGCTACAGTTCAGTAGCAATTCCAGAGGGCATGATAGGTCATGTTTTATGCTGTTTAGAAGGCATCCTGGGATATTTTCTGAGCCCATTGGTGCAGTGTTCTTGGCCTTAGAGAGAGAATTAAGGACCTGTTCCCCCTAGTGATAGTAGGGGTTGATATATTTGATGGTATTTCCCGAGGGAAGGTTGAGGGGAAGAGATGGGTAAAGTTGGAGCTGCATTTATCAGCCAGTAGGTTTGCAATGTCTTCTGGCTCAGTGTAGGTGGCTCCATTTACAATGAGCTGTGCACACAAATTGTATATTACCTTTGAGGTTGCAGACATAGCTAAAGAATGCCTTGCAGTTGCCCTTGGCCTGTGAGCCAAATTTACCTCAAATTTGGCTTTGGTAGACTTTACTTATCCTCTAAGCTATTTGTTTAGTTTGAGAGTGTTTTTATCCTTTGTTGGTGTATTGCCAATCTATTCCAGAGTGTTTTGTATAGAATTCCCAGTTAATAGTGAGGTAATTAGTCACCCATGGATATAGTATTGGATTGGATGGTGAGTATTTCCAATACTATATGGTATGGGTTTCTGGGTCATGGAGGGGGACCTTTAGCTTGCAAGGGAGTGGTATTAGATTTTGTATATGGTGATTTGAACATGCAGCAGCTCAAGTGCTTTGCTTTGTTTGACCAGCCTTAAGGTATATTTATTTTTGTTATAAATAGAGACACCTCCACCTTTAGTCCCTGTCTGAGTAGTAGCTGGTATAAATGTGTGGAAGGCATTTTAACCTTGCACAGTCAGTGTGCTCTTCGCGGCTTTGTAGACATCAGCATTCTCTAGGGTGAAGAAAGCTTCTGGGGGTGGATTTTTTTTGTGACTGCTAGCACTGAGCAGTAATACCTTTAGATTTTCTTAGTTTTGATTTGCTGTGTCAAGTACTTTCAGTTTGGCATTGCCTAAAAAGGCACTGTGGGGAAGACCATGTTTTAGCTAATATTTGAAAGCCTAGAGGGGAGACATGCAGAACATCCCTGGCAAAGCAGCATGGTCTGTTGACCATCTCATTCCATGCTGACAAATATTGCACCCCCTTAGAATGACACCAGAAACTAAGCCAGTTATTAAAGATGGTCATCTTTTGTCCGTATTCCGTATTGTGTATCAAAGAATGAAATACAAAAAAAAAAATAAAAAACAAATCTAGAAGTGTTATGTTGAAATATTAGCAACATTTTTTGTATGGAATACCTAGCACTGTTCAGTTTTCTGATTTCGCAGTATTGTATGTTTTATGTAAATTTTATGCATTATCAGTGGCCTTTCTTAAATGCAGTACTATGACTAACAATGAATGGTATCCTGCAACATTTTATCTTTCCAGGACTCTAAGGCCCGCCATCCTTGTCATTGTTCTCGGACCTCGCTGTGCTCCTGTGGGATCCTTTAGGGCTCTGTGCCACTCATTGTGTCATTCCTTTATATGTACTATATTATGGCTTATTAATCTTTTTTTGCTTTTATGTTTTCAAAATTGCTAGCAGAGCAGTGGGTAGCACTATCATCTTTGGTGCTGTAAGACCAGAAGGCTCTGGGTTCTGTTCCCACTCTAGGTGGTTGTGTTGCTGATACTGCAGTGCAGCATTAGGGAGCTGCTGCACTGTTGATTTTTTTCCTTTGTCCTTTGAATGAGAGATTAAACTGCGGTACCATCTGCTTGAGTTGATAGAGTAGGAGAATTTCTCCAGTGCACTGGTCAAATTTCCCCTAGCAGTAGAAATACCACTTCGGGTCTCCTCTGAAAAGAGGACACTATCTTAGTTGGATTAACCCAGTCAACAATGGGTAAGTAAATAAATTGTCATCTTTTTAATGCTGCATTCTTGCCCGGTTCTTATCACTTTCAGCATATTCTGGCTTTTCTTGGGTTATCCTTTTGTGACTTTGGTATTTTCATTTTTAAAGAGTGGAGATGAGAATATATTGGATTATCATGAGTGTATGGGGAATATGTTGGAGTGTAGTGAGCATGTGTGGAATGTGCTGGAGTCTGTTGAGCATACAGGGAATATGCTTGAGTAAAATGAGCATATGATGATATTCTTGAGCATAATATAACATATGACATGCTGATTTACCTATTTTTTTAATTGCACAAACTATCATATGTTTAAAGGCAACTTTTAAAACTATAGAATTTTTCAGTTTTTTTTTTCGCATGCATCAGCAGTCTGGTTGCTTTTTCTTGTTAACTGGTGTTTGGTTTAATAAATGTGTATGTATAGTCTATAAGAGACTGAGCATATTTTTCCCACACCTGCTCTGATGAGTAATGTTAAGTCTTGTGTACTTTTTCTGTTAATTCTTTATTATACTGAGGAGCTGCCTGACCTGCTTATAAGACAGTTCAGTACATCATGCAGTTAAGGATTCTGCCTATTGAAAAGTTACCCTTTTCAGAAGAAGTGAAATTAAAATTGCTGCCAGTTTAAAAGTGTACTTTATCTGATGTTCAGCTGTCTTGGAGTTTGCTTGATTTGGGGAATGAGCTCCCTCTGTTATGGTCATTTGCTAGGTAAGTGGAGTGGTTTAGGCTCAGTTTTCAGCCATGACTGCAGGTACACATGGTTACAAACTGCGTGAGATAATATCAGGGTAGATACAAAGAGGCACATTTGCAGTGAGTAGAAGTTAAAGGCAAACATAAAATCTGATCAAGTCACAAGATTTCATGTGAGACATGTAAATATTAGTATTCATGGGGAAAAAAAAGGCATTAGACTTGTTTGTTACTTTATGATGCAAGGTAGCCTAAATACTTGTGAATACAAACACTGTTGTTTTTCTTTTGGCTTTTCCCGGTTAGGGGTTGCCACAGCGGAACTCCGGTCCGCTAATGATTGGCAGTCTATTTTTTTATGGTGCCGAGGGGCCAGCCCGACGCCCAACCTTCAACGAAGGCATGCCCATTCTCACATGTCTTTCGAACACCACTCTACTGCGGGGAGGACATGCAGACTTCACACAGAAGGCGCTTCAGCCGAGAATCGAATGGGAGAACGTCTTGCTGTGAGATGACAACGCTACAAACACTGTAATAGGTGACAAATCATAATACTATACACAGGTTCTAGAACTAAACATAAAAACAGTGTTAATATGGGTGTGAAAGAAGCAGGCTGAGTTCTTTAACTTTCTTTTAAAAGAATTGTTTCTTTGTTTGAAGAGTAGTCAGTGGAATCTACTTCATACCTTTGTATGAAACCAAGTAGTGCTTTAGGAACTGCCATATGGTCTTCTTCATTTGGCTCATAATGTTTGGAAAATAATGTAAAATGAGGTCTGTAACCCTGTGCTGGAATTAAAGTGGAGAGTAAAAAGGTAGCAGATGGTATTGTTTACTCATCAGACCTGCAAAACTACTTCATGGAGAGAGTTGTAGAAACAGAGTGGTGTTACTGGAAAGTGTTAAATGCACTTAAAGAACAGACTAGATTAGGCTGATGTACTGCTTTTACTCTCAAGCAAATGTAATATATATAAGCTGGTTACACTGGCATAGAGATGTAAAGCCCTGACTGTGACCTAGGAAATTCAGATTCAGTTAGTGGCCTAGAAATCTGTTAGAGCTGGTGTGGGGGAGGATGGAAGTGCCTGTCCTGGGTGGGCCCAAAATTTGTTTCCTAAGCTGTACTAGATGATTGTGCATGAACTGGGTGTAACTCGTTCTTTTGTATATATAGTCTGCATCGTTGTAGCCATGCTTTCTCACTGTTAGCAGGTGACTGTGGAAAGAGTAATTTTCTTGTGCACCCCCAGTTTCAGTTTCCTTTAGGGAAATTGATCTTGGACAATGTTTATTCGTCTGTTACTCAATGAATTCATTTTTGATAAACAGTTCATTGAAACAGTTCATTGTATGCATAAAGCATAATCATTCCAGAATGCGTCATTTCATGTGCGTGTTTGCAGTAACTGTAAATGTGAGTCGTATGGTACAGTAATAGCAAAGCTTTATAGTTAAGCATTTATGTGTTTAATTTGTATGTGACATCTAATTTAAGACAGTGTCTCAAATCCTCATGCATGTTTCTAACCGACAAATGCTGGGAACGCCTTTAAATTTCTTATGTGCAAAAATGTAAGCCACCGTTTTTAAGTTGTTCAGCTTGCACGTGGTGCTGTTTTCATTTAAGTTGCTGAAAAATTTTTGATTTATGATGTTCATCGTGCATACAGCTGCAGTCATAACAGATGGGTTATCCTGCCGTCAGGCGGGTCCTCGGTCGGCCGAATTCCAAAGTCTAGGTCCGGCGTCTGTTGTCGTCACTTCTTCCCTGACGTCAGTGCGGCAGGGGTATAAAAGAGCCAGCCGACGCCATCTTCTTCAGTCTTTCTTGCCGCGCGGTGCCCGAAGCAGAAGCAGTTCGCAAGTGCCGGTCTGCCAGCTCCTGAGATTTACGAAAATATTTCAGCCAAAGTCTTCTTGAAAGCTAAGTACCCCGTTGGGGAAACTTTTCTTGCCTCAGACCGATGTCAGACAAAGTTAATAATTGCATTTCATGTGGGAAGCAAATACCGCATAAGGATTTCCACTCTTTCTGTATTCCTTGCTTAGGCCCAGACCACGACGTCTTGGCCTGCCGTTTTTGTGCTAGATTCAACAAACGCACTATTAAGCGTCGGGCGGAGTTCGCCCATCACTATTTTGGTAAAAAATTTAATTATATTATGTCGTCGGATTCTCTGACTCCAGTTTTGAGTAAAAGTCGCAAAGATAAGGACCGACATACGAGGTCCGCGACTTCTACTGACACCACGCTAAGGCCGACTACCGGTTCTCCGGTTCTCAGCGAGGCGCCTACGCAGCCCCTGAGTACCGATGACACTTCATTACCGGTGTCTTCTGTGCCCGAGGTCGCAGGCTCCTCGGCCTCCATTCCGACTACAGATACCGACGCCACTCTTGCCGGGGAAACTCAGTTTAGACAGGCCTGCCATTTCTCAAGGTGTCTTCAGGCCTTCCTCCTTCTCTATTAAGGCTTTCACAAAATCTAAAGCAGCCATGAAAACTAAAAAACAAGGACCACAGACCCCCTCTCAAGGCCCCATGCCTAAAAAACAGATGCTCAAAATGGCTGAGGATTTGATTACTCTTATCAGGGGTTCTCAACCCCCCTCGGACAAAAGGCCCAGATTAGAGGAAGACTACCCTTCCTCAGATCAAGCCTCTATTACCTCTGAACATTCTGAGGACCAGGAATATACATATTCTCCTTTTGATGACTCTGATGTGGAGGGGTCTATTCCCTCTGTCTCCCCCCCTGAGGACTACTCTTTTGGAGAAACCCTACATACTTTGAGGGAACACTTTCACTGGGAAGGCCAAGATTACTCAGATTCCAAGAAAAGGCTCAGGGATTTTCTCTTGCTCCCCCAGCATAGGCCTCTGGCTATCTTTCCTGTTTTAGATATATTAGATGATGTGTACACAGAAGCCAACCTCAACCCAGATTCTTTACCTCCAGCTCCTGTTAAACCAGACAGGTATTACCGGGTTCCTGAGTCACACCAGTTCCTATACAAAAGCCATACTGCTGACCCAGAAACTATTTCACAGGATCCCAAGGGAATTAAGGCCTCTACTGCTAAAAACCCATTACCTTCAGAGAGAGATTCCAGAGCTTTAGAAAGGTGGGGGAAAAAGGTGTATACCTCGGCCACTTTAACCATGAGGGCATTAAACTGTCAGTTCCATATGTTAAAGTATCAACAGTTTTTGTTATCTCAGTTGAAAAGCAAAATGACACAACCAGAGCAACCAGATTTAAAAGAGTTGCAGGATTTGTTGCATAGTGCAGAGCAAGTGGGTAAACATACCTTGCAGTGTGGTTTTGATGCTTTAGAGGCCTCATGTAGAGCTGCTGTTACAAGGGTCTGTCATACGTAGACATGCTTGGCTCAAAGAGCAAGCCTTACCAGATCATGTCAAAGCTAAATTACTAGATGCACCTCTTCAAAAAGATGTATTGTTTGGTGTTAAAGCTGAGGAGGTACTAAAGAAAATGGAGGAAAAGGCGAGATCAATGCAAACAGTGAAAGATTTCCTGCAGGTATAACCTCCACGTTTCAGCAGAAACTGGCCTTCAAAAAATTGGTCCTTTCCAGCCACGGACAGACCTCAAAGAGGCAGATACAGGCGCCCGAGGGGTAGAGAGCAATCTCAAGGATCATTCAGAGCCAGACAGTGGCAAGCACCAACCCCAAGAGGTGGAGAAGATAGATCACAGTCATTCAGAAAGCAGACACAATGACTTTCCCCTTTACTTGCTAAGCAAAGCTTTAATGGCAGCACCTTTAGGCGGAAAACTGGCATTATTCTCAAAAAATTGGCATATTGTCACAAAAGACAAATGGATCCTGGACATTATAGACAGAGGCTACAGATTCCACTTTCACACCCTTCCAAAAATGAGAGGCATGCCAAACCTGCCACAAAATCAAAGGGCAGAGGCACAAAAACAAATTTCAGCTCTCATGGGCATGAAGGCTATTCAAGAGGTACCTGCAAAAGAACAAGGTCAAGGGTTTTATTCCAGACTATTCCTGGTACCAAGGAAAGACAAAGATTGGAGACCTATTTTAGACCTATCCATCCTAAACACATATTTACAGGTACCAAAATTCAAGATGCTCACATTACAGCAGCTTCTTCCCATGCTGGGCAAGGAGTCTTGGCTGGTAACATTGGACCTCAAGGAGGCATACCTGCATGTCCCTATCAGACAATTCTCTGCATTGCCCTTTGGCTTATCTACTGCGCCCAGAGTGTTTACGAAATGCCTGGCATCAGTAATTGCCTTCTGCAGACTTCAAGGAATACAAATATACCCATATCTGGACGACTGCCTGATCCAAGCGGACAGCAAGGACATACTTCTGAAACACCTGGTGTTTGTAATAAAACTGTTGAACATTCTGGGATACACAGTCAACAAAAAGAAATCAAAACTAATACCCTCTCAAACAATAATTTCCCTGGGTGCCAGCTTAAATACAAACACCCAGATGGCCTACCTCACGCCAGACAAACAAGGGCAACTATCTCAATACTTCAGCAAAATGGCAACCTTCACCAGGCTGACTGCAAGAAAAGTCCTGCAGGCTCTGGGATTCATGGCATCTTGCATCCTGCTGATCCCATGTGCAAAGCTGCATATGAGGAAACTTCAATGGTACCCAAAAAACTTATGGTCTCAACACAGCTACAGTTTGGAAACAATTATACCACTCATTCCATGTCTTCAAAAGGAATTTCTGTGGTGGGCTTGAGCATGCCAAAGAAACATAGGTCTCCCTTTCTGCATACCTCAAGCAAATCAAATCATCACAACAGATGCCTCGGACTATGCCTGGGGGGCACACATGACAGATCAGTGCATTCAGGGAAAATGGTCCCAAAAAGAGAAGCACCTACACATCAACCAAAAGGAAATGCTAGCAGTGCAAAATGCTATTATGGCCTTCAAAGACCTACTGCATCCAGGCCAGCTATTGATAAGGGCAGACAACACCACAGTGATGTGGTACATAAACAAACAGGGGGGAACTCATTCATACTCCCTGTGCAGACTAGCCATGACCCTTTGGAACACAGCTCTGGAATTGCAAATCCAACTCCAGGCACAATTCCTGCCAGGGAAGGAAAACACACTGGCAGACAGCCTAAGCAGAAATATGACAGATCCACATGAATGGAAGTTGCATCCTCAAGTTTTCGCAAAGATAACTCAGGCATGGGGACAGCCAGACATAGATCTCTTTGCTACCCACAGAAATTACCAACTGAAAAAATTTTGCTCAAGGACCTATCATCCACAGGCCTGGAAAGTGGACGCACTTTCTTTCAATTGGACAACATTGACAGTCTATGCCTTTCCGCCTCTCCCTCTGCTGCCCAAAGGTCTATTAAAAGCCAGAGCAGAGAGGCTGAAAATGATTCTCATTGCTCCAGACTGGCCAAGACAACACTGGTATCCACTCCTGAAGAGCCTGACGCATTCCCCACCATGGATCCTACCTCTAGTGCCTCTTCTGTTGTCCCAGCACAACGTCAAAACTCTTCACAGCCAGCTCAAAACCCTAAATCTAGCCGCACGGAGAATCCCTTGATTTCCCAACAGACCCTCCTCTCCAAGGAGGTGCAGGATGTCATCTTGGAGGCCAGAAGACCTTCTACTAGAAAAGCCTACTCTGCCAAATGGAAACGGTTTTGTGCCTGGAATCAGAAAAAGGGTCAGAATCCTTGGGTAATAAATTTACCTCAAATATTACAGTACCTAGCTGAGATGCTAAACAGTGGACTTTCCTTCTCCTCCATCAAAATCCATGCTTCAGCCATTTCTGCACAATACAACACAGATCCTCCTTTATTCTCTCATCCTCTCTTAAGACAGTTCCTCAGAGGGGCTAAGAATATAAAACCCCCAAGGAAACCACCAGTCCCTGCTTGGGACCTCAACTTCATATTGGAAAAACTGACCATTCCTCCATTTGAGCCAGCTGCTTCAACAGAACTACAATATTTGTCATGGAAAACAGCCTTCCTTCTGGCTATCACCTCAGCACGCAGGGTTTCGGAACTACAGGCCCTCATGGCTGTGCAACCTTTCATCATTTTCCATCAGGACAGAGTTTCCTTACGAACCAACCCTACCTTTATGCCAAAGGTAGTATCCAGTGTAGCCTTGAATCAGACTATCCACTTACCTACCTTTTACCCTAACCCACAAAACAAAGGGGAAAGACTACTGCATTCCTTGGACATTCACAGACAACTTCGTTATTATTTGGACAGGACAAAGCCATTCAGGAAATCCGAGCAACTCTGTGTCAGGTGCTCAAGGAAAGGCTATTTCCAAACAGACAATCTCAAAATGGATAGCCCACTGCATACGCTTTTGTTACTCATTTCATGGAAAAGCTGTGCCTTCAAGCATCAGATCCCACTCCACAAGGGCCACAGCTACCTCTGCAGCTTTCCTCAGGGGGGTTCCTACCAAGGACATTTTTGAAGCAGCCACATGGAGTTCAGTGCACACTTTCTCCAAACACTATCACCTTCCACTTTACTCTAAATCTAGAGCGGGATTTGCCACAGCTGTCTTGCAGGGCATCCTTGCTCCTCCTAGTTCCACTTAGTGCCTGCCACCCCTACTTAGCTTTGGGATTCTACCCATCTGTTATGACTGCAGCTGTATGCACGATGAACATAGTACAGTTTTGTACCTACCATAAATGTAGATGTTAGAGTGCTCATACAGCTGCAGTCCAGGTTTCCCTCCCTCCATCCCCTCTTAGGACAGGCCTTATGGCAAACACCTTCTCATACAACCTATTTGGGGTATTCTTTTATGGTGTATTTGCTTGCAAACTACTGTTTTTTGATTATTCTATATTGCATGATTACATAAGTTTATGTTTTGCCTTCCTTTTGGGGGCACCTGACATCTGGGGCAAGAAAAACTGAAGAAGATGGTGTCGGCTGGCTCTTTTATACCCCTGCCACACTGACGTCAGGGAAGAAGCGACGACAACCGACGCCGGACCTAGACTTTGGAATTCGGCCGACCGAGGACCCGCCTGACGGCAGGATAACCCATCTGTTATAACTGCAGCTGTATGAGCACTCGAACATCTACATTTATGGCAGGTACAAAACTGTACTTTCTATGCTCTGCACTTCAGTTAATGTGATGCAGGAGTTTGTGTAGTAACAAAAAATGATGGGTCTGTTTCTGGGGGTGATCTAGGGATCATGACAGATATGAAGTTTGAGTTATTCTTGTACTTTTCTTTGTCTCAGGTACTTTTGGTTGGCCTTGAGGACTTGGTTAATATTAAGAATGTGGAGCGTCTAAAGCGAGATCTTCGGGTAAGTTCTAAACATTAAAAAACAAAAATTAAACACTATTATCCAGCAGGTAAAGAAAGTGAACCACACATTAAAAACAATCACTTCTTAAGCTATGGCAAAGACATAGTAAATAAGAGTTTAAAGCTTTTATTAATGCATCTAACTGGACTTTATCAGAACTGTACACTAATGTAGTCATTTCTAACTTTTTGTTAGTCATTTTGGACAGAAATTTTGAAAATGGAAGTTTATTTTTCATTGATTCATAAGGTTGTTCATGCTTAAGTTTAAGAAAATATGTACTTGAAAAGTATTATGATTAACATCTAAATTAAAAACAATTCAAAAGTTTGAGTAGGCATTTGAACATTTCCTTGGTATGTTTACTGCCTTCTGTCAATCCCATCAGTTAGCACTGTTTAGTTAGGTGATCACTATCAGGTTGCCCCTGAAAAGAGAAACTTGTGACTGCTGGAATTACCCACTCAAATTAAAATGAATAATACATTCACAGCAAAATGATTTTCAATTCAGTGTGTAATCCGTAGTCTTTATTTTTAAAATAATTTATGTAACTGTTTTATTGTTTTCATTGTGTTATAAAAGGAAACAATATTACCAATACTTGTATACCATTTGTATACTATATTGGGAGAATTTTTTTGTGTTGCATGTTAACAGTTTAAAATATTTCATATCATTATCATGAAAGTTCTTTTTTCTTTAAGAACTTTAGAAAACTGATTGTTGCTGTGACAAGTGACGCATTGGGTTTGTATTTAGCTTTTATAGACCAAATTGTAGTTTCAGAACTAATTAATAACCTTTACTTCCCAGCTGGAAGGACTTGAAACCGCTCATCTTGAAAACCATTGCTGAGGGAGCAGTCCTAAAAGTTATGTTTCATCAGGAAATACAATTGCAATCTCATATTTAATAGCCTACCTAGTTAACTACCCAACAATATAGTTTGTAGTGAACTGTAGGTATGGTCTGTAACAGAGTAAGGGTCATGGAGTTCAGGAGAGCTGATGGAGTAAGCTGGGAGTGGCTTGTGGTTTGCAGTAACAAATGGTCAAGAAGCAGGAGTAAAAACGACAGGGGAGCTATATAAAGAACCACTGCAGGATCAAGATACCCCTGAGTGAAAGAATTTAAATCAGTCTTTTGTTTAGCACTTTATGCCTAAACACTTTACTACCTATCTTTGTGTATGAATGTAGAGTGGCAGTGACCAGTATGCACTGTGCACATCGCACCCATATGTAGCCTGAAGGTGGAGCACACTTGTTTTTGTGGGAAAGGGTTGTTGGCTGGGAAGCAGAAAGTAGCCCATCTCTTTTCTGCATGTGGTAGTGGTGGTGCTTCTGTAAGCTGAATTGTAACAGCATTTGGTGATGGGTGAGGTGGTGATCCTCTTTATGCTAATATGTCAGCTTTTCAGGAGTATTTGCAGATTTGTGTGGAAACATGCAAGGAAGTTTCAGACTCGTAAGATGCACCATTCAAGTCTCAGTTTCTGGTAATCGTGAAGTATAGCTGTACAGAGGTCAGTGGTAGTCTTACAGGAAACCTGTGAAATTCCATGTCTGTCTTTGATTGCTGTCCTGTGATAGTGAATCTGGAAGAGGTACAGAATGTGACACTGTTGGTCAGTTCATAGGGCCCTGTGGAAACTACAGTGATGGTTATGGCCTATAAAGCAGAAAGTATGGACAGCAGGTAGCAATCAGCTTCAGAGCTGATTTTATGCTTAAATCAGAACAAACTTGCACATAGATTGCAGCCTTCTGGCGGAAGACAGGACATGCATGATATGTGGTCTGCTAATGGTGACTGTTCTTTTCACTGTTGTAGAGAGACCAGTGTTCTTTTCACTGTCTGGAAGATGCATGAAATTGTTACAGCTAAATAAAGACAGTAATAGTGAGGAGGAGAAAATTCATAGGTTCATAGATTAGTACTAGGCTAACTGCCCTTGTGGGCCATTTTAAGCTTAGCCATTTACCCCATGTGAGAATCAAACCCTGCACTGTGTAAGGTAAACACCTTGACCATTATGCCAACTCTCCCACCTAACTAAAATTCACTGCAGTATGTTTTTGAAACTGCACCAGATAAAGCATTTGGATATTCTACATTGAGAAGGTGTCATCTTCCTTTAAAATACACTGCACTCCATTCAGGAGGTAAAATCTGATCTGATGCTGTCTTTTCTTTCCACCTCAGCAGATAGGTATGTCTGATTTGAGGCCAGCAACTACATTTTGGTTCCAAGGCTCAAGCTTCTACCCTCTCGCAAAAGGCACCGCCACCCCTACTGCCCTCAGGTCTTGTTTGCTGCACTAAACAACAGATGCATTTTCTAGGGTGTAGCTCTTTACTTAAGATGTTATCTTGGTTTTGGAAAGTCCTTTGCCCTTCTTTTTTGTTATTCCTTACTATTTTTTCTTTGCAAATTTATATGTAGCTTTTATTTCTATTAAAAAATGTCATTTTTAGTTTTAAGTCTTTGTGGTTGGTAGCGTTAAGTTTGATAGTTTCTGTTTTCTGTGTTATCTTTTATAACAAGGGTGCTATTTTTGGACTTAGCCATAACAAAACCAAGCAAATACTAATATTTGGTGGTGAGCACTTTCCTTCTCTTTTCTCACTGAGTGTGCACTTGGAATATGTTGGATTAGGCTTTAAAAATGTGTGGCCTATAGAAATAAGATTATGCTGCAGGATCCATAGGACAAATGTATTTTCCTATTTGGGCACTGCCTATCTTGATGAGGACTGTGATTTCTGTCCATCCTTTTGTCAGAGGGTGCTGTCAGATTGCCATTCAAAGTTTCTTCCTGCCCAGGTGGAGGAATGTGTTCCTTCTGTTTTTGGGGTCACCTTATTCCAAAAAGGAAGTTGTGAAGATCAAGAAGCATAGACCTAAGAAAAGGACAAGGATAGAGATCCCCTCTAAGGATAGGTCCAAAGAAATGTAGAATAGGTTTCCAGATCAGTCTTCGGTACAGGGATCATCTCCGAAGGCTCCTCGGCATTTGGATCCAATATTGTCTTCAATGGTTCTGGGTTCTGACATGTTTGGATTCAATACCAGCCATTCTTGATGTGCTGGATCTGGTGTTTTCATCTGACCCCCCCCCCCCCCGCCAATAGGCAGGGCACCGATCCTGCAGACCACCCTTGGTGGCCTCCTCTTTTAGATCACTGAGGTTTTCTAGGAGCCCATCCAAAGCAGATTTGGACAAAATTATGACCACCTTGAAGGAACAGCTACAGGTGGGGATGTCAAGACATTGCCTTTGTACTCCCATGGTCCTTTCTACTAATGTGGTCTGCTTGTCAGATCCGTTGGTTTTGGATTAGAGTGCTTCCCATGTGGTCCCCCCTGCAAACCTGGGTGTTGTAAACTCTGGTAATTTCTCTGCCCATTCTACTTTCAGTCTGAGTGGGTCAGTATCAAGGCTCTGGGGTCAACTCTGAGGTTTTGCCTACCACTTGGGGCATTAGCTTTTGAAAGCTTCAACACCATAATCTGCCTCTGATCCTAGCAGGGTGACTTCCAGGGAGGACTACTTTCAGGTTCATCGTACCCATGCATGCCCTCCTCGTGACCTGCTTCAGCATTCAAGAAGATTCTCCCCCAGATGAGAAAGTGGGCAACCTGCATACTCAGATCCAGTCCTAACCCTTACAAGTTCTTGATCTTCAGTACAGAATCATCTGTCTTTGGGATAGCGGACACCAACCAGCCTCAAACCAACCTAAATTGTATTTTCCCCTATTGTTTTCAAATCCTTCTCTGTGTTTTCCCCAGTGGAGGAACATAGGAAGCACAAATATAAAAGGAGCCATTGAGATATCCCCCACCCCACAGAAGTCTTTGACTGAAGACATTGACCTCGACCAAAGGGAAGGATTCCTCAAGATCTCCTCTAGAATACATCTCCTTTGGAGAAGTCTTTGAATTACTCAGACAAAGGGGAGGTTGGTCCACCACTGCCTCTTCCCCAGAGGATTCGTGTTACTCTAAGCTTTTGGTGCAGGTTTATCTATGACCTGGGTGGTTCCCCTGTGGATGGACTAGTTGACATTGGAAGGAACCAGATATTGTAGAACTTATCCCTCACAGATAGGATATGTTGGAGTAAGGGGCCCAAAGTGGATGCCATTGTGGTGGATGCAGACTGTTGGAAGGAACTGTCTGAGGAGAGTGACTGTGTCCACTCCCCTAACAGAGTGCTGTAGGCAGATAGTGTGTTTATGCTTATGCTTTACTGCTGAACTACATGGCTCATTTGATTAGACTGCAGAAGGATTTCACTAAGGAACTATCAAATCCCTGACAGTTGTGATATGACATTGGAGTCTCATTTGGAAACTATACAGTCTATTAGTAATTTGTTCATGCATATCATATCTAATGCAGTGGATGGCTTGACCAGAGCAGCACACATTTGCCTTGCTATTCTCTACTATGCCTTGATGTGCTTGTGTGACTTTGTGGAATGCTTCAAGACATCCTTCTGGAATGCTGCTTTCAATGGGCCAACCTTATTTGGTCTCAAGGTCAAAGGCACCTTAACCAGAGGAAAGTAGAATGGCAAAACTTTTTTTGCTGGAATCCTTTTCTCCACACCTCAGAGTTCCTTTTCTTGTAACCAGAATCACTTTCGGTGGTGGCCAGAAATACCAAGCATTCTTCTGTTTTACAGATTTTCACCTCTCCTCAGAAACCCTCCATTAGGAAGACACCTATAGAAGCAAGTGAACAAAGTACACTGTTTGGGCTAGTTCTTAAGGGTCTTAATCCTTTCTTGGCACATTTGACATCAATATTGGATTTCCCAGCCGATCTTTTCCATTTGGGGCTAGTCATGGTATGATTAAAGTGCATTTAGCTGCCATTTCCAATTTTATGTGGGAGACTAACTTGCTTCTATCTCTTCGTTGAGACTTTAAAAATGTTCTTAAGAGGACATTTATTTTGCAGCCCGTATTGAGGAATCCCATACCTTCCTGGGATAGCAGTATCTTGTTAGTCTTACCAAGCCACTTGTTTGAGCCTGTATCTTCAGCAGATGTAGAATTTTTGTCTTGGAAAATGTTTTTGATAACAGTGATGTCAGCTGGGAGGGTTTCAGAATTAGTCTTTATCATGTAGACCTCCATACTTAATTTGTCATAAGGATAAAGTTTCCTTCAGGACCAATCTAGCCTTTATTCCTAAGGTGACTTCAGAGAGTAACTTAAATTGGACTGTCCACCTACTGGTCTTTCCAAAGTTTTCAAACAAGGGTGAAGAAGTACCTAGTTCTTTGGATGTCCACAGTCATCTTAATTTTTTTACTTCCACAGTACAGAGGACTTTAGAAAACATTAAGCAGTCATCTATTTACTACTTTTCTAAGGGTAAATTGGGTTCCAGTATGTTTAAGGTTACCTTGTGAAGGTAGCTGAGGGATTGTATTAAAGGGCATACGGATTGTCACTGCCCTCTAACCCAAAGGCATGTTTTGCCAGAGCAGTTGCAGCATTTGTAGCATTTTTAACCATCTTTTCATTGATGATATTTCACAACAGCTGCATGGTCTACATTTCATACAGCTGGCTCTCATTACAAGGTCAATTTACAGTCCAGATCCAGAGCTTCCTTTGGTTCTACTATTCTCCGGTATGGCCTTCCTTAATGTCTCTTGAGGTTATTCTAGCTAGGAATTCTGTCCCATTTGTTGAGGTGGATGGAAAAGATCACATTGCATATGTAGAGCTACTTGCATTAACACTGAATTAAAATGGTGACTTTTTTTTTCAAATTGATTTGGTAGTAATGCTGAATTCTCACACATTGTAGCTGCCAAAGTCATTGGTGGAATATATACAAAAATTATGTATTTACCATAATGGTAGATCCAAATTGTTTTCTTCTGTCCATGTTGGCGTTCCTGTTTTTCCTCCCCTGTCCAAATTTTCATTGTTTTGTGGGGTCCATATCAGCATCTTGAATGCTGACAGTATCGAATTTGGTATTGTTGCATTGAGAATGCCAAAAGGGCAGAACGTCGAACGAGTAAACGGAAATCTCTGTAAGGGGAGATTTCTATCTACCTCAATGTAGTGTGGTCTCGGAGTTGGTGTATTTAAGTAGCGGGGGGTGTGGGGGAGTGCAGGGGGGCTTGCCCCCCTCCCTACACCCTTTAGTTTTTTTGGAGGGGGGTTTATTTTTTTTTATCGGCATTCGAAAATGTAATAGGTCGATCATTTCAGTTCGACATTTAGTGATTCGACCTATTACATTTTCGAAATGCTGATATAGACCCGTTTTTGTGGCACCTACTGGTATACACTGGGCCTTCCTGGGGCCTTTCTTGGTTGCAATCCATTTTAATTGCTCTTTGTGGTTAGTGTTTTTTTTTATTTTTTTTTGTTTAGTAACAGTATTTCCTATCTCATGATTGATAATGATGTTCTTGGGTGCAAACTTGATCTGAGGGCATTGCATTTATGGGAGAGGAACTTGAGCCTTGCAACTGTAATTTAGCTGCTGGCCTCAGATTTGTCCATATCCAGTATAGTCTTTTGTTGAAATGGACAGAAGAAAACACTGCTATATAGTTATGGTAAGTGCATAACATTTGTATATATCCCACCAATGAGTTTGGCAGCTACAATGAGTGAAAATTCAGCTTTACTGCTAAAAAATAATTGAAAAAGTCACCATTTTAATTCATTGCTAGTTTGCTAAGCAGTGATAGTAATGTTTGAAAGATTATGAAACGTGAAGCACCATTACCCACAGATTAAATTGAATTCCAGAAAACATAGTTGCTATACCCCCCCCCCCCCAAAAGAAAAAAGTACATCTGTGGTGTTTGGTAAGCAGTGCTAATGCAAGTAGCAGTAGCCACATTAGTGGCACGAAGTGCATTTCTCTTTTGTGTTGTGAATACATTCATTTTATTTTTTTTTTTTTGGATCATGTATGTGTTATGCAACCAGTAGCCACCTCCACTGGCTCTTACTTGTGAAAACCAATGAGTATGCATTATATACTATCCTTATTTATATCTAAAAAGAAATGTCTTACTTTTTAATAGCAATCTGTTGTAGCAAGTTTGTGGATGCGTTTTTTTACAAACAGCATCCCCTGCAGATAATAAAGCTTGAATTATTGCCACACTGTCGTGGTTATATATTGATTGATTTTTATTTATTTATTTTGCTAGGGTAGAGCACTTATCAAATGTTACCATTTGCAGGCTCAGCCTGCGTTACATACATAGTAACAACATTAAAGTAACATTAATGTTATAACTAAATTGTCCAGTATAGTGACATAACACAACATAGATGTAAAAAAGAAAATGCACATAATTACAAAAAGAATTAAAGGTAGTAGGATCAGGATTATACAGTGCATCAAACAGGTGTTATAGGTGAAGTAAATGTGGACCAGCCAAAAGAACAGACATAGTATATATTAGTATGGAGTTAAACTTTTGCAGTAAAGAGAGTAGAAATGTTAGAATACTAAGAGCTGCAATAGCAGAGCTAATAACAGGAGATGTGGGTGCCAGATATATAATAGGGAATGGACAGGGCAGATGGGAAAGCAGTGGGTATGAGGTTATAATTTGAAGAGGTTAAGAAATTAAGCAGCCAAGGATTTCTGAGATGAATAATGCAACTATGGGAGTTGCGTGACATAACATATGATGTTATGTTGTCCCATCGGCCATATACTAAAGCTCGAGAGCTTCTACTGGCTCGAGGCTGAGTCCTATCCCATGGTGCTTAGCGACTGTTCTCTCCGATCTTGTTTGCCGCTAGAAGCTTCGGGATTGTCTTCACTGGCTCAGGCTTGTAAAATTTTATATGTTATATCTTTATACTAGTTATCTTCTAATTACTATCTCTTCTCACCTACTAGTTTTATCGTAGTAGCCTCGTGCTATTTTTCTATCATAAACTTTGTAAATTTTTCTCTTTGCGGCTGTTTTTTTCTTTGGGCCTTGTTGTCTCCTTAAGAATCCGTTTTAGTTAGAGGATTCTTGTTCCTTCTCTTCCCCTCTTAGGCGTCATTGTTTAAGTTACAGGGTCTCCTCCGGTGGTGGAGATAGTTGTTTAACTTCCTCCTCCCTTTCCTCCTCTTCTTTTTTATTAAAAAAAAAATATATATATATATATATATATACATATATATATATATATATATATATATATATATATATATATATATATATTGTTCTGTCTTACTATCTTTCTCTTTCCGTTATTGTGTTTAGCCGTAACAGGCTATAGTGTTTTTTCCTTATAGTTAGGCATGTCTAAAGAACCAGCTAAGGAACACAAGTCAGGATATAAAAAGTGCAATTGCTGCACACAAAAAATGTTCATATCTGACGGACACACTAGTTGTGTGTACTGTCTGGGATCACTACATCTCCAAGATTCCTGCTCCATCTGCCATAGTTTTAGCACTAGGGTCTTACAGGAGAGGAGGAATAGGCTCATCTTAAGGGACTTATTGAAAGTGGATGAAGGCAATCAAACTACCAAATCGGACTCTTCTAAAAAGGCTGCTTTATCGGTTCTGGTGTCTGAGCCGATGAGCAGCATCAAAATTGCTACTTCCTCGGCTCCAAAAGTTGTAGGGCCCGAAAAATATAGTTCTCCCTCGGTTCCATCTGTTTCATCGGAACCGTTGAGGTGTAAAAGGAGTCTGTCACCGTCCTTGGAGGCTGTTCGCCCAGTGCCATTATCTCCTTTATTACAGTCGGTGGCAGGTAGCCACAAATCTTTGAGTCATTCCTCTAGATGCTCCAGGCTATCGGATGATGACATGCAGTGGGTAGTGAAGAGGTTGCTTCGGACCCGGGCCCTAGCAGAAATTCTCTCGAGCCCAGCCCATCGAATCGTGGAGCCGACAACGGTACCCCCGACTATGGCTATTCCTCCTCCAACTCAAACAACTCAAACAAGCCAGAGAGTATGGAAGTCGTTGTGCTGGAACCGCCAGAGCCAGTAATCACTACTGATATCTCGGCTCTGACATCTGCTCTGGTTTCCACAATGCTCTCTTCCATCGAGGGACCTGGGGGCCGACACTCCCTGGTCGGCTCCGGGGGGGAGAGTTGAGTCGGACCCTTGTCGGAACTGGCTCTCCCACTCGGCGCCTCGGCTCAGGTGAGTTTGGCTCCCACATTAGCCTCGGAGCCACCCTCCTCGATGCCGCGGAGATCTCCCAGCCTCTCTGGGCTGGAGTCTCTTTCGGCCCAGGACGGCGGTTCCTTCGAGGTGATGTGGAGTGTGCTCTCCACTGAGTCTTCTCCACCTTCAGCTCCAGCCTCTCTTCCTCCTAAGGGACCGGTGTCCACCTCTTCATTATCCCTCCATCATCCACAGAGTAGAGAGCCAGTATTCCAGGAATCCACAATGGGTGGATCCTCCTCTTTCGATACCTCACAGGAGCATCCCCCTCGAGGAGGTTCCTCGGAAGAGACGGTGTAAGAGGAAGCACATAGATTCCCCCTGAGTCTGTCATTTCTGATACTGACTTAGAGGATTCAGAAGGGTCCCCATGGTCACCCTCTGAGGATGTCTCCTTTTCAGACATCCTGGAAATCCTTAAGCAGAGGGGTGGCTGGAAGTCCCTTTCCCCATCTGAAGATGAGTCGGTATACCTGGAGGCATTTGGCTCTCGCCCCTCCACCTCTTGGTTGTCTCCACCTTTCGACCCACACCGGGCTTTGGTGAGTCAAAAGGTGTGGGACTCTCTGGACTCAGTGGACCCCGTTGGGAGGCCTAATAAATTCATTACAGCCCCGGAAGATAGGCAGTATTTAACAAAAGGGGTTCCTGTAGATGCAGTGGTGGTGGCAGCGGCCACAAAGAAGGAGTTAGCTGAAACTTCTATATCTGTCCATCCACGAACAAGGATTCTCATAGGATGGATAGATACGGGAAGCGTATGTTCTCCTTAGTGGCCTTTACCTTACGGTTGCTGAATTATTTGTCGCACTCCTCTCGTCTTTAGAGGGATCTCTTAAAAGAGTTGGGAGATACCCTACAAGGTGCTACAGCCCAGGACTTATCTGATAAGGTTAATTCCCAGCTTGCAATCTTAACCTCCATCTCTAACTCCTCCATGCACCTCCTATCTTATGCAGCCGATGGAGCGAGCAGAGGCAGCAGGCACAGGAATAGCTCTTCGTAGACATTCCTGGATGCGCCTTTGCGAGTTTGCTAAACCCTTCCGATCTTCCTTTATTGACACTTCCTTTGATGGCTCATCATTGTTCGGGCCGAAAGTGAAAGAAACTCTCACCAGGAGCCAAAAAGATGGTAAGACTCTGCCATTGGAGTCCATTTTTCTGCTTCTACCAGACCTTATCCTAAAGGTCAAAAGAGCGGAAAAATGTAGTTTCGTAAGTCCAAAGGAGCCTTATCTGACACTCATGGTGATCCTTCCCCCAAGGACAGAGGGGGAAATAGCAGAAGACGCCATCCACGTGGCAGAGGGAGTCCACATAACCAGGGTGACAGAGATACGTTCTCTGGTAGGCCCTTCCAGCGCTCCTGAAAGGAGGCCCACCTGTCCACCTCTGGAGGCATTTGGGGGGAGACTATCGCTGTACTCAGAAGCCTGGCTAAATTTGACTCAAGACAAATGGGTACAGTCCATTTATATCCAGGGGATACAACATTCCCTTTCACTGTCCACCTCATCCGCCCAAGTTTATCCCAGACATTCCACCTGGTCAAAGGGATCAAGCAGCACTAGAAATCCAAACATTGCTAGAAAAAGAGTCATCCAAGAAGTCCCCGCAGACTAACTAGGATCCAGAATTTACTCAAGGCTCTTTTTAGTTCCAAAAAAGACAGGGGACTGGAGACCCATACTGGATCTCAGCAGACTAAACAAGTCGGTGAAAAGTCAAAGTTCTGGATGGTAACACTGCAGTCTATACACCCATTTCTGGGAAAAGACAATTGGATGTGCTCGTTAGGTCTTTCGGACGCATACTACCACATAAAGATGGACAGGTGCACAAGAAGATTTCTACACTTCCGGCTGGGAGACGCTCTTTACCAGTTCAGAGCTCTGCCCTTTGGGCTCACCACAGCCCCCAGGGTGTTTATCAAATTTATGGCAGTAGTCAAAGCTCATCTGAGACGTCAGGGATTCCAAGTGTTTCCATACTTAGACGACTGGCACCTAACTGCCACCACCAAGCAGCTACTAATCAATGCAAGAGACTACACCATCCATCTCTTTTCAAAACTAGGCATTACTATAAATGCAGAAAAATCTGCCTTGTTGCCATCACAGTGCATTATATTCACTGGTGCAGATTTAAATTCAAACGACATGTTGACATAGCTACCTCAAGAAAGGATCCAGATGTTATGCAGTCAAGTGCTTATCTTGCTCAACAAGAAAAGAGTACAGGCAAGATTTTCTTCAAAGTCCTAGGCTCTATGGCAGCGACAATAACACTACTTCCCATGGCGCGGCTTCACATGCGAATATTGCAGTGGCTACTCTTCGTTCAGTGGTCCATACAGTAGTTACCCATGTCTCACGAGATCCTCATAACACACTCCTGCAGGAAGGACCTACTTTGGTGGGTTCAGACCATTTGTACTCCCCCAACCTGTCGCTACAGTAACCACAGATGCTTCACAGATAGGGTGGTGAGGACATTATCTGGGACAGACTGTCTCAAGGGGTTTGGAAAGATCACTAGTACCATTTGCATATCAATGTCCCAGAGATGAGGGCGGTGCTTCTGGCATTGCAAGCCATTTCAAAAACTCTCTTCCCACGGGGCCTATTGCAATTCAGACAGACAATATATCGGTGGTATGGTACATCAACAAACAGGGGAGAACCAGATCCTACCCCCTATGTCGAGAGGCCCAGAGAGTTTGGCAGTGGGTGATACCTTCTCTCAATGCTTTCTGACAGCAACACATATCCCAGGGAAATCCAACGTTAAAACAGGCTAAGCAGAGCGATTCTCGTGCCTCACGAGTGGTCCCTCAATCAGGAAGTTGCAAATCGAATTTTTCGCAAATGGAGTCAGCCTTGCCGCGACCTTTTTGCCACTCCCTTCAATACCAAATGCAGCAACTACTTTGCCCTAATCTCCCCTCTGTGAGAATCACCGAGGGATACACTGGTTCACGATTGGCCCCTGGAACTTCATGCCTTCCCCCCTTTCCCTTGATTCCAAAGGTTATCCAGAAAGCAAAGTTGTTGAGTCGCAGGTTAATTCTCATTGCGCCTTACTGGCCTCATCAGATTTGGTTCCCCTTTCTTTGTCCTCACCTTCAGGAGGACCCATGGATCCTGGACCCAGTGCCAGATGATCTGACGCAGTCAGGAATGCTCCATTCTACTCTCTCCACACCCTCAAGCTGACAGCTTGACTTCTCCACTTCTGAACAGGCTTCCGGAATTATCCCCTGCAGTTAATCACATTCTAGTCTGCTCGCACAAGCAGATGACTAGGAAACTTTATGCAAGCAAATTGAAGAGGTTCTCTTGTTGGGCTAACAAAAAACCATATAGATCCCTTTACAGCATCTATACCTGCAATTCTGGAATTCTTGACAGAAACCTTTAATCAATGAGCAGCAGCCACTATTCAAGTTCAGTTAGCTGCTATTTCTAATTATCATGTGGGAGATTCAGGATCTAGTCTTATGTCCCATAGATCATGCAAAGCTTTCCTCAAGGGTACGTTTATGTTAAAACCACCCTTCAGAGAACCTTCTCCTTGGGACCTCAATCTAGTATTATCATCTTTGATCCTGCCTTCTTCCAAACCAGCATCATCTTGTTCATTTAAATTTTTATCTTGGAGAACACTCTTCCTGACAGCAATTACTTCAGCCAGGAGAGTATCAGAGTTGCAAGCCTTGTCTATTCTTCCACCCTATTTGATCTTCCACAAAGATAGAGACTCCCTCAGAACAAATCCTTCCTTCTTGCCGAAAGTTTGTTCTCAAGCGAATTTAAACCAAAATATAGAATTACCAGTGTTTTTTCCTAACTATAGCAACAAGGCAGAGTATAAACTCCACCAACTGGATGTGCATAGACATTTGCGTTTTTACTTGCATAGGACCAAAGAATACAGAAAGTCAGACCAATTATTGGATGTGCATAGACATTTGCGTTTTTACTTGCATAGGACCAAAGAATACAGAAAGTCAGACCAATTATGTCGCCTATTCAGAAAATAAAAAAGGTTTGGCTATCTCAAAAGTTACCTTGCCCAAATGGCTTACTGAGACCATCACATATGTCTGATTCCCACAATAAAGAACCGCCAAGGAAAATCAAAGGGCATTCAACTAGAGCGGTATCTACCTCCATTGCCTTTCAATCCAGACTTCCATTGGATTCAATTTGTGCTGCCGCTACTTGGGTTAACCCTCGTACTTTTATTACTCATTACAAAGTAGATGTGACCTCCCGGAACAGGGCATCCTTTGGTTCCACTGTGCTGAAGAGTTTATTCCCTTGAGCCACCCAAGAAAAAGGTGCTGGGGACTCTGTCCCAACCAGCAAGAATGAAGGCGAGATGGGACAACATAACATAAAGAAGTTATGTACTCACCATAAAGCTCATGTTTGTTGTCCGGTATCTCGCCTTCAGTCTTGCGTTTATCCCAACCATCTCCCTCCTGGAGGATCTAGAGGAAATTTCTCAAAAATTGGCAGATAAGGTCTGATTCCCTACTTGCCCTTTCTTGTCAATTTTATGACAGTATGTTTCATATATTATCTTTTTGGATATTGAATATATCATAGGAATCTTTCTCCCTCAAACGAGATCTGGGGAACAGCCGCTAAGCACCATGGGATAGGACTCAGCTTCGAGCCAGTAGAAGCTCTTGAGCTTTAGTATATGGCCGAGTCAGAGCTGAGTTTCGGCTTTGAACCCAACCAGCAAGACTGAAGGTGAGATACTAGACAACAAACATGGAACATTATGGTGAGTGCATAACTTCTTTTTCTGACATGTGCATTTATATTGTTAACTTGGGTACTGTTTGAACTGATGTTGGAATTGCTTGTAGTCATTAATTTCGATAAGATCAGGTGGCAAAGATTGCCACAGGGAAGGAACAAGAGCAGAGAAGCTGTGGTCTATGGAATGAAGTTTTGTGGATGGAGTTAGGAGAGTAGGGCCGTTAGTCGATTTGGCTTCTAAGGTTGTAGTGTCTGGATGTAGTTAGTCTCATAGATAGGGGGATGGAGTGATTTGGCATAGGGGTTTGAAGAGAAGGAAGCCAAGGAGGAGGTTGGCTTTGTTCTGAATGGAAAACCAGTTTGCCTTTTCCAAGGTGTTGCAGTGATGTTCATGCTGAGGGGATTTGGTGATGAAACAACAGATTTTATTAGAAAGAGGTTTTAATGTGGTGTGACCTAGAGGAAGTCTTTATTATATTTTTGCCAGCTACGCACTTTTTTGTCTGAGATTGCTCGAGCAGGTTGTGGGAGGAAATGAGATCTTTTGAGCCCAGAATAGGAGGTAGTTGACTTTGAATCTGACTTTCTGAATGTGGTGTTGAAACGAAATACCAAGGTATCTAAATAATTTGGCAGATGCAGTTGTTGTCTAGGTGTTTGATATGCATAGCGCTAGTGACTTTGAGACTTTTCTTTTGCCAAACGGCATTGACTTTTTTTTTTTTTTTTTTTTTTTTTTTTAGTTGAGATTTTTTTTAGAACAAAGCCAATTGTTTTACTTGAAGGTTAGCTTGAAGTTTATTTTGTATGATGTTGTTTGAAAGTTTGTATTTATAGATGGCCCACATCATCAATGTAAAGGAGGGGGTGTAGACGAGGTAGGTCGAAAAGCATTTTATTTGTAAAAATGTAGAATACTGTTGGTACAAGAATTGATCCTTGAGGAACCTGTGAAAAAGCGAAGGCTGCATCTGATAAGGGAGACCCAATTTTAACTATAAGAGTTTGGTTCGTCAAAAAATCTTTGAACCTTTGGATAGATTCAGAACTTGCACCAATATCTTGTAAGATAATAGGATGGAGTGGCCACCCAGGTCAAAGGTAAAGGTAAATTCAGTGAATACTGCCAAGTGTTAGGGTACCTTCCTTCATATTAGTGAGGATGTCATTGGTCAGTGTTCAAAGAGCACCCATGGTACTTCTACCTGCCCAAAGGCCATGCTGCTTCCAAGAAAGTAAGTGGTATTCATCAGGATAGGTGGTGAGTTGCTTATAAATGATTTTTTTTAGGTATTTTACCAGGGGTAGGAAGTATGAAGATTGGAGGGAATTGGGAGGCTGAGGAAGGTTTGTAATCTTTTGGTACAGCTCTGTCAAAGACTGATTTCCAGATACAGCACATAGTATTGGTTGTGAGGCTAAGGTTGTTGGTGGGTTTTAGTGGAGTGAGGCTAAGGTTGTTGGTGGGTTTTAGTGGAGTAACTATGAAGTCTCTACAGTGCTAGAGAGGCAAGGGGCAAAGGTTATCAGAACCAGAGGGAGAGTGTAGAGGAATCTTATCTAACAGAGGTGCAATTCGTATGTTTGTGATTTTGGTGAAGTAGAAGAGTGTGAGGAATTTTGTGGAATTTGGATGGATTTGTATGGTATAAGATGTAATGTTCTGCTGCGGTCGAGTGAGTTTTAAAGTCATGCAGGGAGGTGCGTGTATATGTATGTGCCTTCTATGAAGGTTGGATGCCAGGCTGGCAACTCAACACCGTAAAAATATGATATAGCATGACACTATGCCCAGCTAGAAAAATAGGATGCGAATCAATGTGGTAAATATAATATTTGAAGAAATGGTTTTAGTTGTGGTAATTAGTTTTGAAATAATTTTCTATAATGGCAAGTAGGAAAAGGGCATTTGAAGAAAGACAGTGATTTTATCAAGCTTGCTGTGTATACTTTTTGCATTAAGAAATGTACAAGACAGAGAATAGAATGGTTGATTTTTTTTTTTTGGAAATTTCTGGAGTGCTGGTGTGATGTAGGTGGTGGTTGGCACGTTGTAGTCAGATAAAAATAGAATTGGAAAGAGGAGTGGATGAATTGTAAATATTGAAAGAGTGATGCCATGCTGGGACTAGGAGAAAGGGCACCACTGAGTTTGTATATATCAGCTGTTGAGGCAGGAGAAGTGGGAGAGATTTGTATTTACTGAAGAAAGTGGTACATCTCACTGCTGCATGTTTGAGAAATAGGTTGGCTAATACTAGAGACTGAAGAAAATAACGGAAGATCTTTAATCTGGAATAACAGAGGTTGTGGGATTGTTGTTGGGTTATTGTTATATTGGTAGTATTCAGTGAACATCAAAGGGTGAGAGTTTGTCAGTTATAAGCATGACCTTGTTTTTGGTTTTATTGTTTAAGTGATCTTGCAGTTTGGTGTATTTTAGAATTTGTCACTTTAGGGAGGAAGTTTTTATGGGAACAGTGGGTGTGGAAAAGAGTTTGTTTGTTGGCAGGGGGTGGTAGGGGTGTGAAGTGGGGACCCTCCATGTTAATTAGTTTGAGCCTCTGCACATCACTGAGGAAGAATGAGTAGTGCGCTGGGAATTGGGTAGGAAATCAAGTAAAGATTTGGGTCAGAAACCAATTTATTAAACAGTAAATTAAATGTTCAGGAATGAGTGTAATATCTCATAATTTTTAAATTAGTCGGACCATTACGCGAGTCATGCAGCCCTGTAACACAAGATCTGAAGTAGGGACTTCATTTGTCAGCAACCTGTGGGTCTTGAATCCGATATCGGATCCGAGCCGGCAACTTGTTTCATAGCTAATGGATCCGAGTTCCTAGCTCCTCCCCTCACCCATAATCCCCTGCCAACCCTCCATGACCTCAGATCTAGTTTGCCGCGCTTGTGGATGGCTGGATTCTTTTGAGCTCTTAGCGAATTTGTCAGTTAGTGTGATTTTATTTAACTTTCCTCTATAGTTAAATTTAAAAAGTGTGTAAGAGTCAGGTTCCCTGTATTTTATATTTTTTTACATAGTTTTTTCCCTCCCTTCGCTGGTCGTTAGTGAGTGTGTGTGTGTGTGTGTGTGTGTGTGTGTGTGTGTGTGTGTGTGTTTGTTTGTATTTTGGGGCCTGTGTGTTTGTGTAGCACTTTTCTTTTCTCAAGTAAAGTATGGCTGAGGCCCCAAAAGCCATTTTTTCAAAATGTACCGACTGTGGCCATAAGCTCTCCCCGGCTGATGGCCACACTCGGTGCGTTCAGTGCCTTGGGGTTGAACACCTCTCCTCAGGCTATACCATTTGTGCAGCGTTCAACCCCAGGGCACTGAAAGAGCGGAGGTCGAAGCTGGTCCTGGCGGGACATTTGCCACTCCTGCCCCTCTTCCTCCGGCCAGGACTCAAACTCCCTCTAAAGCGCCGGAGGACAGGGAGGCTAGGAAGGAGAAACGGAGGGAGAAGCACCACAAGCGGCGGGCCGAGGCCTCCACTTCGGCCCCGCCAGCTAAGCGGGCTTCTCCCTCCACAGCTTCTAGGTCTCCTCCTCGGCTCCAATCTCCTTGCTTCTCCCCAGGGCCCGAGGAGGAGGAGGAGGCCCGATCTCCATCGAGGTCATCGAGGCGGCATTCCAGGCCTGCCTCGGTGGCCTCGTCGAGATCAACTTTCAGCATGTCAGATGCAGACTTAGACTGGATGATGCGAAGACTCATCCAGGCCCAGCTGCGGATGGGAGTGCTCTTGCCCCCCCCCCCTTCAGGGGGGAGCTTGACACCCTTTTTCGCTCCAATTGCTCCTTCTCGGGTTCGGAGCGTTCGGAGCCGAGCAGCGTCGGAGCCGGGGGTGGGTCGGCGCCGACAGTACTTGGTACTTCGGATCCGACCCTGCCCTCGAGTGTGTCGGATCCGATCTCTCAGTGCCGTGGGCCGAGCTTCGGATCCGAGGGATTCAGTGTGCCTTCAGCTCCGTCCAGGTCGGAGCGCACTGGTCCTTCGGATCCGATGGTCTCGGCGCCGGCTCTCGGAGCCCAGGGAGAGCGGTTCCCCCTCTGCCTTCGATGTAGTGGAGAGGGCTCTGTCGAGAGCATCCGGACCCCCGGCCTTTGTCTCGGCTCCACCCTGCACTCCCTCTCTGCTGGGCCAGGCTTCCATCACCCGGCCTCAGGGACAGCCTGATTCAATGTCCCAGGTTGTTCCATTGGAACAGGATGTTGCTGGCGAGACCTCCTCGGACAGCCCCCCCCCTGAGGAAGTGCCTCGCAAGCACAAGTGCAAGAGGAGGCACGTGGACTCCCCTGAGTCCTTAACTGAGGACACGGACTTGGATGAAGGGGAAGGCTCCCCAAGATCACCCCCTGAGGTTGTCTCCTTTGGAGACATCATGGAAATGCTTAGGATCAGAGGTGGGTGGTCTGCCCCCAAGGCTTCCTCCGACGAGTCCGTGTTTCTGGAGGCATTCGAAGCAGGCCCGTTTACCTCTTGGGTGTCCCCTCCGGCCGACCCCCTGGTGGACCTTATTACCACCAGGGTGTGGAAGGACCCGGACACCGTTGAGCCAGTCCCCAAATGCCCGGACAGGATACTGAGCCCCCCCGCAAACCGGTCACACTGGAGAAAGGGTCCCCCCCGTAGATGCCATGTTGACGGCGGCAGCCACGAAGAGGGAACTAGCTCAGGAGAGCCCCTCAGTCCATCCACCGAGCAAGGAGTCCCGCTCGATGGATCGCTTAGGGAAGCGAGTTTTTAGTTCTGCGACCTTTTCGGTAAGGTCTCTGAACTATATGGCACATGTCATCAGGATGCAGCGGGATCTTATCAAAGAATACGCTGCCTCCCCCCCTGAGTCCATGTTGGTGGAGGACAAACAATTGTACTCCACCCGAATGGCCACTCTGAGATCTATTTCAAATACCTCTATGCGGCTATTGTCCCACGCCACCGAGGGAGCCGCTAGAGCTAGCGGAGCGGGCCTAGTCATGAGACGTCAGGCTTGGCTCCGTCATTGTGACTTTGCGGAGCCCTTTAAAGCGTCCTTTGCGAACGCCCCTTTCGATGGTTCTGCCCGTTTGGCAAAACAGTTCGCGAGACACTTGTCCAGAGCGAGAAGGACGGGAAGACGTCTGCCGTCGGAGTCCGCTTCTCTGCTCCCCAGCGGTACTTTTCAAAGAACCAAAAGGGTCAGAAGAAGATGTGGTTCCGGAAATCGCAACATTCCCAACCCGCTCCGGACAACCAGTCCTTCCGTGGCAGAGGAGGACAAGGGAGGATGCCACCCCAGGGGCAGAGGGGCTCCGAGGAACTTTGGGTCCAGAGAACCTTTCTCTGACCGGCCCACGCAGCAGCCCTGATGGGTTGCCCAACTGCTCCACTCTGGAGGCAGTCGGGGGGCGCTTCTCAGAGCACCTAGTGGCATGGGAGTCCATCACGACAGACCACTGGGTGCTTCGAATTATATCCAGAGGATACAAAATCCCATTACTTCATGTCCCCAAATTCAAGAACCTCCCCGATGTACCACCCGATCAGAGGGAGGCTGCAGCCGCAGAGATTCAGCAATTGCTAAGAAAAAGAGCCATCCAGCCCGTCCCCCAAGACCAGCTCGGATTAGGGTTCTACTCCAGGTTCTTTTTGGTGCCAAAAAAGACGGGGGTCTCGAGACCAATTCTAGACCTGTCCCGTTTGAACCTGTCGGTAACCAAGGAAAAATTCCGAATGGTCACTATTCAGTCTATTCTTCCCCTTCTAAGGGAGAACGATTGGATGTGCTCTATAGAACTCAAGGATGCGTACTACCACATTCTAATGGACAGACGATCCAGGAGGTTCCTCCGCTTCCGGCTGGGAGCCAGTCACTACCAGTTCAGGGTCCTTCCCTTTGGCCTCACCACAGCCCCCAGGGTGTTCACCAAGGTATTAGCAGTGATAGCGGCCCACCTGAGACTCCAGGGAATGCAGGTCTTCCCGTACCTGGATGACTGGCTCCTGACCGTTCCAACAAGGCATCTACTTTGCTCAGCCAGAGATTTCTTTCTCCGCCTATTCCCCCAGTTAGGCATCACCATCAATGCCAACAAATCTTTTCTGGCCCCGACACAAGTCATAGAATTTATAGGAGCCAGAATAGACACCAGAGATCTATGAGCCTTCCTGACGTCGGAACGACTACGGAATTTGCAACTTCATGTGCGGGTCATCCTCCAGTCAGAAGCACCACCGGCGGAATTGGTCCTGAGGGCGCTGGGCTCCATGGCGGCAGCGATAACGCTCCTCTCATGCACCCGTCTGAACATGCGGGTACTGCAGTGGACCCTTCTAGTACAATGGTCCTTTCTGTCCTTTCCTCTCCATCACCCCATCGCTATCAGCAAGGCTTGCAGGAGGGCCCTATTATGGTGGCTTCATGCTCCGGATCTCCATATGGGCCGACCCTTCTGCACCTCTCCCCCTCTCGCCACGGTGACCACGGACGCCTCCCGCCTCGGGTGGGGGGGGCATTATTCAGGCAGGACCGTCCAAGGCACGTGGAACGATACAGAGACCTCCCTGCATATCAACGTTCTGGAGATGAGAGCGGTGCTGTACGCATTGCAAGCACTTCAGAATCTCCTCCCCGTAGGAACAATTGCAATTCAGTCGGACAACATGTCTGTTGTCTGGTACATCAACAAACAGGGGGGAACCAGGTCTTACCCTCTATGCCACGAAGCCATGAGAGTGTGGGAATGGGCGATTTCCACCAACCGCTTTCTGATTGCAACGCACATTCCGGGGTGGGCCAACATCCTAGCGGACAAACTCACCCGCATCCTTCTTACCCCTTACGAGTGGTCTCTCAACCCACTAGTAGCGAAGGAGATATTCGCAATATGGGGGCAACCCTGCTGCGATCTTTTTGCCTCTCCCTCAAACACCAAATGCGACAATTTCTTCGCTCTGATTCCCCCTCCAGGGGAAACTCCAAGAGACGCTCTGGTGCATGCTTGGCCGCCCGGTCTACTTTATGCCTATCCTCCTCTACCCCTGATGCTGCAGCTCTTACAGAAAGCCTCGCAGTTGGGGAGCAGGGTTATCCTCATTGCCCCATTCTGGCCTCGGCAAATTTGGTTCCCTTACCTGTGGTCTCACCTAGTGAATCCCCCTTGGATTCTGGATCCCAGTTCGGATCTAATCTCCCATCAGTTGGGCTTACCGACCCCAAATCTGGACAGTCTGAAGCTGACAGCTTGGTTGCTCCAGTTCCACTCCTAGTTAGGACTCCCGGTATCTCTTCACCAGTCAAAGCCATCTTTGTGGCAGCGCATAAACCTTCCACCAGGAAAGTGTACCGCAGTAAATGGAAACGTTTCTCCGTCTGGGCGGAGCATCATAATCTAGATCCCTTTACGGCTCCTCTTCCATCCATACTAGACTTCCTAACCGAACTTTTTCAGGAAGGCGCTAGTTGCTCAACTGTCAAAGTACAGTTGGCTGCCATCTCCCATTACCATGTGGGACATGACACGGGGCCCTTGATGTCGGCCAAATTGTGTAAAACCTTTCTCAAGGGCAACTTTTTGCTTAGACCCCCTATAAAAGAAGCCGTACCCCCTTGGGATCTTTCACTAGTTCTTCAAGCTCTGACTGCTCCACCATTTGAACCTGCCGCTTCAGTGGATCTCAAATACTTGTCCTGGAAAACAGCATTCCTTGTAGCCATTACTTCAGTGAAAAGAGTTTCGGAGCTTCAAGCTCTTTCTGTGAAACCTCCTTACTTGATCTTTCATCCGGACAGAGTGTACCTCAGGACCAATCCCTCCTTCCTTCCCAAAATAGCATCAGAAACCAATATAAATCAATCCATAAATCTACCGGTCTTCTTTCCTAAATATCAGAATAAAGGAGAGTACAAGCTGCATTCATTAGATGTTCATAGGCAGCTGCGTTTTTATACTCATAGAACTGCTGGTCACAGGCAATCCGACCAGCTGTTCATTTCCTTTGCCAAATTTAATTTGGGGAAAGCAGTATCAAAAATCTCCCTGTCACGCTGGATTTCCCAATGTATTCTCTTAGCGTACCAAGCTTCTGGGAGACCCGCACTTGAAGGAGTTCGCGCACATTCCACTCGTTCCATCTCTACTTCTGTGGCCTTCAAATCTAGAGTTCCATTGGATGATATTTGTTCGGCAGCCACTTGGGCCTCATCTCATACCTTTATTAACCACTAGAAACTGGACGTAATTTCTAGAGGGAGAGCATCCTTTGGCTCTGTGGTGCTCCGCAATATCCTTCCGTTATGGCCACCCAAGATTCAGGTAGCTGGGGACTCTGTCCCACAGGTTGCTGACAAATGAAGTCCCTACTTCAGATTAAGAAGTTATGTACTCACCATAACGTTCCATCTAAGTAGGTGGCTTCATTTGTCTGCAACCATCCCCCCCCCTCCTTCCCCCTGGCCTTCAGTGGATCTATGTGAGTTGTTTTATTGGAATACCCTTTTTGGGTACCTATAGAGGGGCAAACTTGATCTGAGGTCATGGAGGGTTGGCAGGGGATTATGGGTGAGGGGAGGAGCTAGGAGCTCGGATCCATTAGCTATGAAACAAGTTGCCAGCTCGGATCCGATATCGGATCCAAGACCCACAGGTTGCAGACAAATGAAGCCACCTACTCAGATGGAACGTTATGGTGAGTACATAACTTCTTATTTATATACGGACTGGGAGGTCAGTGAGGAAGGCAGCAGATCTCCTGCGACCTTTGTACTACAAGTAAGCAGGACACCAAGTGAATTGGAAGGGCCAGAAGAACAGTTGCCAAAATTGTACATTTACTACATAGGCAACTGCTTATGGAATTACTGTTGAGTGTTCCACTTTAGCAAGGCAGTTCTTTATAAAACTGAGTGTTAGGATGGTAACCCAAGGCAGTTCTTCTTGGACAAGTTTTATTTCCTTTAAAGCGGAAGGGCAGACCAGCACAGCAACTGCATGTGTAATAACTGTTGAGTGTTCTACTTTGTTAAGGCAGTTCTCCGTAAAACTGAGTGTCAGAAAGGTAACTCCAGCTCATGTCTTAGACAAAGTGTTGTTTATTTCTGCTTTGTGTACTTCATGTAACCTTTTAGAATATTCTCTGTATTTAACAATGTGGATACCAAAGTGTTATAAACACATTAGAGGTGAAGGCTTTTTCATTATGAGTTTCTTCAACTATTGCAGTCATTTTCAAAAATTGTGGGTAGAATATCCAGCTGCTTAGACTAATGAATTTTACACATTTTTTGTGGTCCTAACACATATTTAGTATCAAAGTAACACTGAATCAACAGCGATAATGAACTTCTGCAAAGAGCTTTTGGCAGATGCAGCTGTAACTGCGTGTCAGACAACATGGGGTACAATAATGGTCTGAGGGCAAAAGTGAAGGGCCAGTGCCGTGTCCTGTGTGTCGGTGTGAAGGTAAACTAGACTGCTGTAGTACTGGCACCCAGCAGAAGACTGGGTGTTGCAGCATGTGCATTGGCCAAGCTCATGAAGCAGAATTGTTTATTTTACCTTATTTGTTTTCATTTGCTAACTAGGGTAAGAGTACTGATCCATGTTGACCTTATGGAGACTCATCTGGGAACACTGTTTGGTTAAATGATCTTGCTCAGTCACACAGTAGGCAAATGGAAGTTGAGGGACTCAACCCTGCACTGCAGAGAGAAGGCAGTTAATGGATCATAGCCTCAATCCTCTGCTAAATGTCAGAGATAAAGAGTCACCATTCCCCATATAGGCAGGGTTGACCCATGCACATAGATGTGTTTGGATCTGTTGGTAACATGGTGGATGTGGCTATGGGGCATTGGGAGCTGGGGCAAGAAAGAAGAAAAACTGCAAAAGCTGCCAAGGGATACAAAGACCACCAGCCAAGTGACAATGAAGGGTGTTCATTCAACCAAAGCAGACGTACCACAAGCACATTAACACTTCACAAATATAATACATTTTCGTTAATCACAAACTTCATCAGATGCGGACCGAAAACATAAAATACACTTATATGTCATCCTACATTAACACATTTAATCAATTAAGCAAAGCAAAATTTTTAAACTCTTCTTTAAAAACTTGATAAAATGAATAAATATATAAGTTTTGTTTATTTAAATACAA